>NC_068985.1:41238647-41239991 GCF_001194135.2 Octopus bimaculoides
TCATCGTAGTGGCGGTGGTATTGGTGGTGGTGGTGGTGGTAGTGGTGGTAGCGTTGGTGGTGCTGTAGGAGATGTTGATGGTGGTAGTGGTGGTTGTGGTGTCGGTGGAGTTTAAAGGCGGTAATGATGGCGGAAATGTTGATGTTGATGGTTATTGCAAGTCTGTTTCTTTTTCTTTTTTTTTTTGCCCCAAGTGAATCCTGATGGAACAGATCTCCAATCAAAAGCATTCCACTTTTGACCACCTCACCTTTTTTTAGGGGGCATCATAGATCACATGACTCAATGTTGCAGAAGGTAAGGTATAAAGATGTGAATGAAAATGTAGCTAACTTTTATTGTAGATGACAATTAATACAAATAGACCTGCTGTTGTTGTTGTTGTTGTTGCTGTTTAGCCATAAGCCAGCCCTGTTCGAGCAGTTGTACGATCAAAGATGTAACATCCGTGGCCATGTCATTTTTTTTTCCAAACATTGTCTATCTTGGACTACATTATACAAGGTGGTGACCTGTCCTTTTTAAGTGAGCATTGGATTTGAAGGAGATTTGGTGCTATATCGAGCAGGTCAAACGAGTGCATGGTGTTAACAGTGGTATTGGTGTTGTTGGCGTTGGTGGTGGTGGTGGTGGTAATGGTATTTATTAGTCACGGTGATGGTGGTAGTAATGGTATTTATTAGTTATGATGGTGGTGTTAGTGATGATAATGATGGCCTTAGTATTGATAGTGTTGGTGGTGCTAAAGGTATTATTGATGGTATAATTAATGGTGGTGGTGGTGGTGGTAATGGTGTTAGTAGTAGTATTATAAGTGGGGAGACGGGTATAATGATGGTGATGATTGTATTAGTAGTTTTGGGAGTATTGTTGAAGGTTGGTTAATTTTGGGGGGGGGGGTGACGGCAATAATGGATCGTACAGGATATAAGCGACTAGTGCAGCTGCTACTGCCGCCGCAACCGCCGATGCCATCGTTGACGCTGTTTTTGTTGCTGTTGCTGTTGCTGCTGCTGCTGCTAACGTTAACAACTAACCGACAGCGGTCGTGGCGAAGACGACGACGGTGATGATGGTGATAGTCATGATGATGATGATGATGATGATGTATCGGAGTGGGAGGAGAATGGTCAATGATGATGATCCATCTCTTGAACCACAAAGACTGTGCATACATACATACATGCATACATACCTGCACATATGTGTATATGTATGTATGCATGTATGTATGTATGTATGTATGTATGTATGTATGTATGTATGTACCTCTTTCTCTCTCTCTCTCTACATATATATATATCATATATATAAATGTATATATATATATATATATATATATAT
>NC_068985.1:41240975-41243112 GCF_001194135.2 Octopus bimaculoides
ATATATATATATATATATATATATATATATATATATATATACACACACATATATACACGCATATATATTTGTGTATTTGTGTGTTTGTACATAAACACTACTCCACTCCACTGGACAAGTCAGACGGGGGAGGCACGATGGGTGGATGGTAGATAAGTTAGCTACCCTAAAATCATTCCACACAGCCTGAGTAATTTACCAAACGCGTTCTGTTCTACCACCATCACCCCTACTGTCCTATTGCCGGTCCGACCTCCCACATCACACCCTACAACACCAATAACCATGAATGGAAGTGGGAGTGCGGGTGGGAGAAAAAAAGGGCTAGCGGGGCGGAGCGGAGAACCTTGTGCTTCCTCAGTTGTTCCTGCTCCTCCTTCTCCTCTACCCCTTTTTCCTCCACCCATACTATTCCTTTTACCACCCTCCTTCTCCGCCTTCTCTCTCTTTCTCTTCCCACTCGGCTCCTCTGATCCCCCTCTTCTTCATCCTACCTTCCTCTTTCTCCTCCCACTCTCCTCTCCTCCTCGGCTCCTCCTACTTCTCCCTTTCAGCTCCTTCGTCTTCCGTCTCTCTTTCACCTCTACACCCTTCTTTTCCTCCACCCCCTCCTATCACATATCTCTCTCTCCCTCTCCCTTTCATTCCTGTGTCTTCTCCGTCACTTCTACCTCAACCTATTCCTCATCTCTACTCCCTGACCTTTTACTTTGCCCTCCCCTCGCCACATTCTCTTCTCGTTTTACTTTTCTTTCTTTTTCTTCTTCTAAACTTCTTTCCCTCTCTGTCTCGTTCACAGCGGTAACAGTGATGATGTTGGGGGTAGGTTGGATATGGGGCTGCTGCTGCTGCTGCTGATAATTATATTGACGATGATGATGATGATGGTTGTGATGAGGTGATGATAATGGTCATGATGGTGGTGGTGGTGATGATGACAATGATGATAGCCGTGGTGGTGGTGGTGGTAGCGATGATGATGATGATGATGACGATGGTGGTGGTGGTAGTGATAGTGGTTGTGGTGGTGATGACAGTAACAACGATGACAACAACATTGATGATCGATCACACCAGCGATTATCAGCCGCTATCTGTTACATGGTATTTTATGGCCGGAACTCACCCCTCCTCACTTCCCCACGACACGCTCACTTATTACATTTTACAAATATTACATACACACTTTTTGCTAGTTTTGTTCTCGTCGTTACTATCGTTGTCAGTCCTCAGGTCATCCCTGGTCAAGCAAACTCTTTGGCCAAAAGTATTCCGACCATGATCATCACGTCATCTTGTACATCAGGGATTTTCATTGGCTAAAGCATTGTTCCTTATTCGAGAGGCTAGGGTGCGATATGTATATATATATATATATATATATATATATAAATTTTTGTCTTTGGTACGCAATTTCCGGCCATGCCAGTACATGGTTTTTACAAGCCATGAGCATATAAGTCTCGGACTGGCTCGGTGACTTGCCTTCAACTCTGGCGGGTATGTAATATTGATAAGTCACAAAAAAATGGCGAAACATTGGTGTCCATCACTCCCAAATGGGATTGAAGGTGAGTTACCTCGCCTGACCATGACTCTGAGGTGCTTTAACACTCGGCACTTTGTGATTGTATATACTACACCAGGCTATTGCAACCAACGGAAAATACACGAAACACATTCGTTAAGTATATGTGATTAATGATATTTATTATACTAGAGCTGCTTTTAATTCACACATAAATTTTCTGATATATATTATATATGCCATGTTTTAATGCAAATATTTTCGAAGTATTCATACCATGAATCGTTGGATCTATTACGAATTATGTAATATAAAGAAAGATTCTAGACTCTGGGAAAGTAAGTAAAAACTCAGTCATTGTTGCAGCCACTAGAAACATCAGCTGAGTCGTCTTCAAATCACACCTAACCTTTCGAATAAGAAAGGATACTTTAACCAATGTAGAACCTGATATACAAGATGACGAGATGATCATGGTCAGAATACTTTTGACCAAAGAGTCTGCTAGACCAAGGATGACCAGAGACCGACAACAACAATAACAACCACAGCAAAACTTGTAATGGCCCATGCCAGCAATATATATATATATATATATATATATATATA
>NC_068985.1:41243341-41245234 GCF_001194135.2 Octopus bimaculoides
TGTGTGTGTGTGTGTGTACATATATATGTGTGTGTGTATGTGTGTGTGTTTGTGTGGTGTGTGTGTGTGTGTGTGTGTGTGAAAGGTTTCTTCACATATTCCATCCACCAAATTCACTCATACGGCATTGGTCGGTCCGGACTGTAGTAGAAGACACTTGCCCAAAACACGGCCCAAGGTGCTGTGTTTTGGGACTGAGCCCGAAACCACGTAGTTGCAAAGCGAGCTTCTTAATCACACAGCCATGGCCTGCGCCTAAATGTTTTGCCTCGCAACATAGTAATACATTTACGACATGTCTGTATTTTTCTTTTTATTTCCATTAGAGCACAGTAAAACGTTTCTGACACGAATTGCATGGTACCAAATATCCTGCTCCCTCCATCTCGAGCAATGGTTCTCAACCGAGGTCCATATGACCCTTGGAGGTCTATATAAGATTTTTGGTGGTCCACACAAGTAAAATAGTAAATTGGGGATCCACAGTAGTATTTTAAGGGTCCATGAAATAATGTTACTCTGGGTTTATTTATTTCAAGAAATAGCTAGGTTTCTGTCTCTGACATTTTATATAGTTCAGCTTACACAAGTTAATGTATGAAAAGCAAAATAGGAATTTTGAAAGAAGTTTCTATAAAACTAGTCTTTGAACATCGAATGGCTATGGGGCTCTAGAAGAATAGAATTCTAATTAAAGGGGTTCATAGATTAAAAAAAAGAAAGTTGAGAAAAGGCGCAGGAGTGGCTGTGTGGTAAGTAGCTTGCTTACCAACCACATGGTTCCGGGTTCAGTCCCACTGCGTGGCAACTTGGGCAAGTGTCTTCTACTATAGCCTCAGGCTGACCAAAGCCTTGTGAGTGGATTTGGTAGACGGAAACTGAAAGAAGCCCGTCGTATATATGTATATATATATATATGTGTGTGTATCTGTGTTTGTCCCCCAACATCGCTTGACAACCGATGGTGGTGTGTTTACGTCCCCGTAACTTAGCGGTTCGGCAAAAGAAACCGATAGAATAAGTACTAGGCTTCCAAAGAATAAGTCCTGGGGTCGATTTGCTCGACTAAAGGCGGTGCTCCAGCATGGCCGCAGTCAAATGACTGAAACAAGTAAAAGAGTAAGGGTAAAGAGTAAAGAGTAACCCCTGATGTGGAGTAAGGGCAATATATGTAATAGCTTAGGTTTCAAGGGCCCACAACTTTTAAACACTCTGCCAAACAACCTCAAAAATCTGCGAGGTGTAGATGTGTTTGTAATCAAAGAAAGCTTCGACAAATTTTTATGAGGTACCAGATGAACCTACATCACGTCCACCTGGCTACTTCACCTAAAACAGTCCCGTAGTGAAGACGAGGAAGTGGATATGAAATATAAACCAATAACATTAAAGCCAGTGCCCTAGCATGGCCACAACCTCTGGCTGAAACCAGTAAAAGTAAAAGTATATGAAAAAAATTTGTATGATTTCTGATGAGATACAATATGTAAACAAGCGAGGAATGCGTAATAAGATCTCTTTCATATAATCTGTTCTGTAACAAGATTTTAGAACGATCATAGAATGTGTGATGATATTCTGCGGTGTTTTAGAGATTTTGTAACAGGATTTGTGTTGTCAGAAGATAAGTATTTTCTGACAACATCTGTGTTACAGTAAATTCAAATGCTTACGACATACCACTTTCGTTGGTTTTATGACATTTTACATCTTTTTTCTCCATTTCGCTTTATCTCTCACTCGAACTTTGTCATCCCCTGTCTGACCGTCTATCTGTCCATCCGTCAGTCTATGCGTTTGTATGTACAAACAAATAGAATTAAAAAAACTAAATATCGTCATTAGCCATTTAAGAATACAAAACATACACACAACACTTCCGTTTATATATAT
>NC_068985.1:41245377-41251624 GCF_001194135.2 Octopus bimaculoides
ATATATATATATATATATATATATATACATATATATATACATTCATGTATACGTACATATATGTATTTGCTTTTTTATGTATATATGTATGTGTGTGTGTGTGTTTGTGTGTATATACATGTATACAGACAGACGAAGGTAAGGTAAAACGTAACTGTGGCACACACACACACACACACATACACACACACAATACAACACACATCTCATACACACACAGACACATCATAAGCATACTTTAAGAAATATTTTCATCAGCGTTAATGATTTCTCTCTTTATTACAACAGTAATTACAAGTGATTTGATAACATTTTAGGGATAACTATCTCAAGAATGTTAGTCCCATTTAACTATATATACTTTGTGCAGAAGATATCCCAGAGAAATTTTCCCATATCTATATTGTTTTTCTTATTTTTTTTCCCTGTCTCTGATCTAACTAACAGGCGTCAGTCACTATACGAGGTTACAAACAAGGCAGACAGACAGATAAACAGATCCGACAGATTGCCATTCAACCAGATGGTCAGATAATAGAGACCCCAAACACGGACAGCGTCATAAATATCCTTTATCTCTCAGGTCAGACTTATTGATTAGTTTCTAGATTCTCAGTGATCAGTGACTGTGAAAACGTTAGAACTGTCGTCACGAAACATTGAGTGACTATTATCCATAAAAAGTAGCCAATGGCCGATAGCTAATAGCCAGTAGGCAGTAGCCAGTAGCTACTAGCCAGTGTTTTTGTCCTATTTTGTTTCGTCTCTTCCTCTGAGCTACTGGCTGAACGATTCCCCTCGCCAGGCCATCTTGGACACATGCATTCTCTCTTATCTCTTTGACATCTCTATCATCTGTCCAGCATTTATTTAATCAGCGATTGTCGCCGACGGAGAAACCTTCGGATGTATGTATGTATGTATGTATGTATGTATGTATGTATGTATGTATGTATGTATGTATGTATGCATGCATGTATGTATGTGTGAATGAGTGCAAATACACACACATATATGTGCAGGTTACTCTGTGATGTTTAATCGGTGGAGTGACGAGGGCAGTGTAATCTATTTGAGTGTAAACTTACATATATCATATAAACAAGGACATCGAAAGCATTGCCATGAGATTTAGATGTTCTCGTTGCAATAATCAAATACCGGGTTCAATCCCACTGCGTACCATCTTGGTACCATCATGTCTTTTACAACTGTTTCAGATCAACTGATACCTTATGGCTGAAATTGGGTGGTCTGAAGCGTGTGATAGTCCGTCAACTGGGCTGTATTTATGATTCAAAGGCATATCCTTGTCGGACACCCAGTCACGCTGATCCTCTTTGACAATTACGTTAAGGATGCACGTCTCTCTATGAAGGCACGTGGCCTAGCAGTTAGCGTGTTGCATTCACAACCGTAGAATCCTACTTTCGATTCCGGGACCGAGAGATGCGTTGTGTTCTTGGGCAAAATGTTTCACTCATATTTAAATGAGCTCCAGCAGTAGCTGGAAGGTTGACTCTGTGACGGACTGGTGTTCTTTTCAGACACATCTACATATAGAACACTCAGTTACCTACATGCTAAATCAATGAGTCAGTAGTTCCGTTGATTAACACAGCTGAAATAATCATTGTCGCGCATATGGTGTCCGTGTTTAATTTCCTATAACATAAATAGACGCTAGCGTAGCTGAATGGTAAGACGTCTGCTTCCTGACCACATGGTTTCGGTTTGAAGCCCAATACGTGGCACCTTGAGTAAATATCTTCTATTATATCCTCGGGACGACCAAAGTCTTGTGAGTGGATTTGGTCGACGGAAACTGAAAGAAGCCCGTCGTATATGTATATATATATATATATATATATATATATATATATATATATATATATATATATGTATATGTATATATGTATGTACACATATATATATATATATACATGACGAGCTTCTTTCAGTTTCTGTATGTGTGCGCGCGTGCGAGCGTGTGTGTGTTTGTGTGTGTGTGTCTATGTTGTCTCCCTCCCTCCACCAGTGCTAGTGTATTTATGTTCTCGTACCTTAGCGGTTCGGCAAACGACACCGATAGAATAAGTACTCGGCTATAAAAATAAAAAGAAGTCGACTCATTTCACTAAAATTTCTTCAAGGCGATGCTCCAGCATGGCCGCAGTCAAATGTCTGAAACAAGTAAAAGATAAAAGATAAACGTATTCCCCTCAACCCTGGGTCGCGGATGCACATTTCTTATAATGATACAGGTAACTTTAACACCTGGTAGTACATTACATTAGACAGTACTTCTAATTATGTATATATGTATGTATGTATGTATGTACGGATGAATGGATGGATGGATGGATGGTGGCATGCATGCATACGCATTCAATGCACACACGCCCGCCAAGCCATGCACGTTTTAACTCCCTTGTAGATGTGTAAGGGATCTGCCGTGAGGTACCGTGTATCTAGGGCATTTCTTTAGGTCTAGAAGAGTCCATGCCTCTCCAGATTTGACCACCCTTGATTTCTTCCAGAAAAGAGAAGAAAAGACAGAAAATAGAGAAAGAAAAGAATCGATCCCAGTGCAGAACTGGTACCTTATCTATCGACCCTGAAAGGATGAAACCTTGGCGGGATTTGAACTCAGAGCACAAACATCCGGGGTGGTTACTGCAAAGAAATGTTTGTGACGCTCTGATGCCACTGCCAACTGGTCACGCACGCACGCACGCACGCACACGCACACGCACACACACATACACACACACACACACACACGCATTAAAGGCAAGTACTGCCATTATATACTTTGAGGCATCACGAATACATGGCGAACGATGTCTCCCAGGAAGAAAAAATAGAATCATTACAGAAGTAAATAAATTCGGTAGCAAAGAAAGAAAGAAAGAAAGAAAGAAAGCAAGAAAGAAAGAAAGAAAGAAAGGAATAAATAAATAAATAAATAAATAAATAAAGAATGAATGAAAGAAAGAAGGCAAGAAAGAAGTAAAGAAAGAAAGGAAGGAAGGAAGAAAGAAATAAATGGAAAGAAAGAAAGAAAGGAAGGAAAAATAGATAAATAAAGAATGAATGAAAGAAAGAAAGAAGGGAGGGAGGGAGGAAGGAAGGAATAGAAAGAAAGAAAGAAAGAAAGAAAGAAAGGAATAAAGAAAGAAAGAAAGAATGAATGAAAGAAAGAAGGCAAGAAAGAAGTAAAGAAACAAAGGAAGGAAGGAAGAAAGAAATAAATGGAAAGAAGGAAAGAAAGAAAGAAAGGAGAAATAGATAAATAAAGAATGAATGAAAGAAAAAAAGAAGGTAAGAAAGAAGTAAAGAAAGAAAGAAAGAAAGAAAGAAAGAAAGAAAGAAGGAAAGAAAGAAAGAAAGAAAGAAGAAAGAAAGGAGGAAAGAAAGCAAGAAAGAAAGAAAAGAGGAAAGAAAGAAAAAAGAAAGAGAGGAAAATGAAAGGAAACAATTCTGAAATGAATGTTATTCCCTATTTGAAAGAATTCAAAAGTTTTTTAACAATAATCACCACACGCTCGCATATTTAAATACTCTCCCTAATGGAGATGACCAGTGGAATAAATTCGAAGAATTTATGGAATGACATGCCAAAGATATATTGTATTTAGGGTTTTCTGTCCAAAGACAGCTGACAAATAGTATCTGAAGAGAATCACTTTATAGTTTATATATCAAAATATGTTTAAAACATTAACCATAAGCGTGTTTCAATAGGAATGTAATTAAGAAAATAAAGAGCATTAAGAATGAAGTAAAATAAAAAGGCATAGATAAGCAAAAATGCCACAAATCTTATGAAAAACGTGGCAATAACTGCTTTTAAAAAAAGGAAAATAGGAAACTGCAGTTGAGAATCATTTAAAATAATTGATAAAAGCGTTTGATTAAGATGTTTACAATCCCTTCTTATATACAATCTTCTACTTCTGATGAGTGATGTACATATCTGTTCCTGATGTGCCAGAAAAGCCGTTTGCCTCTCTGACATACTGGAACAGTTGTTTCCACCTACTGTCGTACTGGAACAGCTGTCTGTCTTTAACGTGACAGAGCAGACGTCTGCCTTTGACGTGACAGAGCAGACGTCTGCCTTTGACATACCAGAGCGTTCAGTTTGCAACATGAGAAAAGACATCATTTAGCGAACCTCATCAGGTGTGAAGTCCTGGTGTAACAGAGCAGATGACTTTCTGTGACGCGCCAAATCAGACGTCTGTCTGTGACATGTCTGAGAGGACGTTTAGAATCATCGCCCCCGCCCCCGCTCCTGACGTGCTAATGGTTTACCTACTTCGGACGTGCCGGAGTAAGCAAAAGTATGTCAGATCTTATCACAGATCCTGTGATGAAAGTGGTGGCTGAAATATCGTTATCCTGATCGAAAAACTAGAACTCTAGTTTATTTCATGCTTTGTCAATAGAATGTATAAAACATAAGAATCATACAGAAACATTCAACTTCTATAGATGACCTGTTTTTCTCAGAGTTTTCTTTAGTCCTACTCGGCCTATTAAATGCAGTTTGTATTTTTTACGGGAAATGTTAAGTCTCACAACTCATTGTGTCGTCAAGACATCACTGAAGATCCTATGGTCTTGTTGTGTATACATCTAGGGCACGAAATTTTAGCAGGATCCATACCTCTGCATACTGTACCTATGGAAAGTATTGTAAGTACGCGATTTCAGTGCGTACTAGAGTGTAACTATTTGGGGTCAGGTTGTATTGTTAATCACAGATTCGTTCGATCAGGATTGCTCAGAAATAAAGCAGCAACACAGAAATATGCAATCGATAGTAATGATGTAGAGGACATGTCAATGATGATACCAAATTCACTCAGAAGAACATGGTTGGTCTGGGACCATGGTAGGAGACGTTTGCTGAAGGAGCTACGTCGTACGATTGAAAAAAAGATCCCTTGGTTGCGAAGCAAGCTTCATAACCACATAACCATACTTGCACTTACAACGTAACCAGTGGTTGTAGTATCGATTTTAAGAGTATTGACCTTGTAGTTTGATCTCAGGTCAGCCCTGACTTAGCAGACCTATGATCAAAGATATTTCTGTCGTGATCACCATTTTCTTAAAGATGGTAGACTATGATTGGAAGGAAATATTGCTCATCTTTTTAGATCATATGAGTGCGTAGAATCTCCCTGTTTAAGTGAGCTGTTGATGGCTGAGTCAGACTATATAAAAACTCCTTTTTTAATTTTCCAAAAAAAAAAAGAAGCCCATCAGATTCAATTGCAGTGAAGGGATGATGGACTTATTGCCCTCTTCTAGAACTCTCCTCTATTGTCTAATTGTTGCTGGCGCAGACCATCACCAGTTTCCATAGATTTCAGTTTTTACTCTAATAATGTTAGAGTATTGTAGAAGAGAAATAAGACTTCTATGAACAGCTACAAAACACGAGAAATCTCTTGTTTTTTTCCCCTCAAGCATATATATTTACAGCACCGTCATAAAAGGAAAAATATATATATAAATAAATAACTGTAAAAACAACAATTCATATGTGAGGACAAGAAGTTTATTTGTAGAGGGAAAAAAATGTATATCAGTAAGAACTGGGTGAACTTGTAAAATCGTACACAGGATCTTCATTGTTCCGTGCCAACCGGAAACGAGAGACTGCAGTCTCGCCACTGGAGGCACCATATCAATAAATGTGATATTCATAGAGAGCTTCTGCATAGCGGAAGACGGAAATACCATTGTATCTATCTGTTTATATATGTTTGGGTTTGCGTTGTATGTGTGTATTTGTGCTGTAAGTATGTGTTTATGTTATGAGTGTGTGTTTGTGTTGTGAATGTGTGTGTGTACTCGTATGACGTGTGAGTGTGCGTGCATTTCTCTGTGTGTGTGCACACGAGAGCGTGTCTGTGTATATTCATAAATACAAATATGTGTGTGTATATGTAAGAACAACATATAAGTACACGTACATGTATGTATGTATGTATGTGTGTGTGTTTGTGTGTGTGTGTGTATGTATGTACGTAAGTATGAATACACACATGCATATATGTTTACATATAGTTAGGCATATATATTTATATTTACATACACACATATGCGTATGTGCATATATATAAATGCATAAATATATAAATATGTGTGTATATGTATACATATATAAATATGTGTATGTGTCTGCATGTATATATATATATATATATATATATATATATATGTATAT
>NC_068985.1:41252337-41258028 GCF_001194135.2 Octopus bimaculoides
TATATATATATATATATATATATATATATATATATATATGCGTGTGTGTGTGTGTGTGTGTGTATGTAGCGTTGAATACGAATAGCACCACCAGATCATGCTGGGAACGTTACGTGAGACTAGCGTTCTCCCTGAGGTAGATTTGCCTCCTTCCTCGCTCAGCACAGCCAAAACTGGAGAGTTCTTAGATGAGTTCGAGAAACTAAGGAGAGTGAGGTGTGAAATCTTGAACCATTTTTACTATGGCAAAGAGTGAGAAAGAGACTGAAAGTACCGCAGTTGAAGAAAAATGTGTAAGGTGACATAAGTAGAGTGCTCAACACTCGGGGCGGCCCTCGAGTTTGTTGCCCACCTCCGGGACCGAAAGCTCATACAAGCTTGTATAGTAGACTCTAAAGCGTTGACCCCATGAAAACGTCGCACGAGGCGGATTTCCACCCTTAGCCCCACTCCCTCCATCGAACATCATTAGCTACTCTACTTGCTGAGACATGGCGCACTTAGAACTCTATTAACTAGTCTGACCTTCTTTTCTAAGATGACAGGATATGATATGAATGAAATTTTGGCTTATATTTCTAGCAGATCGGGAGACGACGTAGGAGCATGGATCGTATTTGTATGTACCTGCTTAATTTATGAATGCGTTTGTATGATGTGTGTACGTGTACATATTATACATGTATGTATAATATTTACACATACACACATCATGCAAATGTATGCGCATGCATATATGCATAAGCTTTGATTTCAATACAACTGAATGGCGAAAACTTTTCTTTAGTAAATAACATAAGTTATACAAGTTATACAATTAGATTAAATCAAATTCATTGTTGTTTGATCTAGGACTGAAGCAGGTGAAGGCATATATAAACAATCAAACAAAGTAAAACACGTTGACGTAAAGCTTGCTTATAAATAAAGGGTGAAACTGTGAACATGAGAGAAACCACGTCTTATTCAAACTGCGATGTAATTCCCATTAAATAATACATATTTAGTGATTGTACAGCTATTTAAGTACAAAAGAATCTTTGTAATGGAAACTTATAAATTATACACCGTGCAAACGATAATAATATGGAAAATTTTCTTTTTAGAATAGAAAAATGCATTGAAAAAAATGAATGCTGTTATAATTTGAAGTTCACAGGGTTTGATAGTTTTAGTGAGTTAACAAGCAACAAAAATTTGGGCGAATACGGAGAGCACAAAATATTTCGGTGCTTGCATTTATTATTAAATAAGAATCTTGGTTCCTTTCAGAACGTAAGACAAGTTAAAGTTATAATTTATTTTTAGTTTTTGTTACTCATCCAAATTCACAGATCTCACTGAGATCAAGCCACAGACACGCAGGGAGTCTATGCATCACAGATTAAGATCGTATGTTGTAAATCAAGACAAACATTAAAAAAAACCCATCCAAAATATCATATATCAAAACACTGAGCGTTGTTTCGCTATCGTAACATCCCTTACGTCAAATACGCCATGTTCGGTCACTTTGATTTTCTGATTCTACGTCAATTAAGTTCTCTTTTACTTAATTAGCAACATATGTAAGTTGTTGTCTTAATACAGTTAGTGGAAGGCGGCGAGCTGTCAAAAACTTTAGCGCGTCGGACAAAATGCTTCGAGGAATTACTTCCGGCTCTTTACGTTCTAAGATCAAATCCCACCGAGGTCGACTTTGTCTTTTATCTATTACTCAAGCACTGGGTTCGATGTAATCTACAAACCCTGTCCCACCAAAATTGTTCGTTTTATGTCAACATTTGAAACAATAATAATAGTAATAATAATAATAATAATAATTATTATTATTATTATTATAAATGTTCTGATGCAGTGCCAGGCAGTGGTATGCCCTGATGCAGTACCAGGCAGTGGCTCTCATGGCTTCTGATCTTAACTGATTGGAAGTATTATCATGTACATTGTTTTGTCTTGGTATAAAAGATGGGCTACAGCAAATATTCTGCTCAATTTACTTCTCAGATTTACTTGTCAGTTGCTTGACATTAACCAGTTGAGCATGTCCCTTAGTGGCTGACGATATGTGCATCTCTGATCACGAACAGAAGTAGTGAGGAGCATCTATGTGTTGAGAGGAATTCTTTGGGGTTTGGATAATTCACCTCTGGAAACATAGGTGTTTTGTTCAACATCCTTAAACAACCCTTATTCAGGGACCTTTTGAGCGGGAGGGGCTACACGTCTTGAAGAAAATTCTAACTGGGCCCCACCTGCAAGGTCATGCGCTGTTTATTTTGAGATGAGATTATGTCGCGCACATATGGTTGTGATGCATGTGCCTGGTGTACTCTTATCAGACGGGTAGTCATGATAGGTATGCTGGGCTTCGTATATTTTACCCCAGTGTCACTTTGATGACTTACACTGCTCTCTTACTCAATAATAATAATAATAATAATAATAATAATAATAATAATAATAATGTTGTGTCGATGCCCCCAAGCGAAGAAGTAGGATCGCCCAAGACATAAATAGAGGTAGTCTAGCCGTGATAGAGGGTTGAGTAGCAGTCGAGTTGAAATCATCCGAAGGCGCTAGATACCAGTAGCTTTAGACATAACAAATAATAATAATAATAATAATAATAATAATAATAATAATAATAATAATAATAATAATAATAATAATAATAATATTAATGTTTATAGTGATCGGAGATCTGATACCACGCATAAACAAACTATAGGAGCACGATTCACATCAACACCGGACCATTTCTGTTTCCAACGCAAGAAATGTTAAACAATACATATTAAGATAACGTATCATTCAGCTTTAGATTAAGAGAGGAATACGTTCTTGACATCGCCAGAAACAAGTAGACTGGTACTCAATGAAAATGTTGACAATCTAAATAAAGGACAAGACTTGACTAACGAGTAATGTGATTAAACAGAAATGAACACGAGAGGAATATGTTTCTATCCTACATGCATATTTTACAGCCACATACCATCTCAGAATGAAACTTCATAATATAATCGCATAGAATATAGAGAAAGTAGTCCGGATCCAAGACTAACTTTGAACACCATCAGATCAAGCAACTTCAGAAGATACTATCTCAGAACCAAAAGTACTAGAAATCGAAACAGAACACTTAAATGAAAGAATGCATAAAGAAAACGCAAGTAACTAATACAAAGTAAACAACAAAAGTACAATCACCGAGAATACAAAATATAATAAACAATATAGCTTCAGAATAGTACTGCCACACACACACACACACAAAAAAAAAAGGAAAAAACAACAAAACAGAGCAACAAAAGCAAAAACTTAAATAAAGGCAATTAGATAAATTTAAGTATAGGAAATTCTAAAGGTGATACCACGAATATGACAATCTAGAGGCGGAAAAAAATTAAAGAATTAAAAACAAGACCGATAAAGTACTTCCCAATAAAGACCTATAAAATACTTCCCAAGGCTAAACCTCAACGATAAAATAGCAACAATGAAATCGTCAACCTGGCGATGACAAATACATTAAAAAAAATCGACTTTACCAGATTAAATAATACTTGCAACTGTTGGAACAGCTTCTAAGAAGAGTGGGTACTTCTTTAGGTCTACTCGTATAGAAATATGAAAACCCAGGCAAACAACACACATATATATACACACACACAGAGTAGGGGAAAAGATCAAAACTAAGTGGGAAAATATCTGAATTCTAAACTAATCAATAATGAAGGGCAGCAATTGAATAAAAGAAGAGACAAATACAGAAGTAATTTAAATCGAAGAGAAAGGAACCCTCGCTAAATCACAGAGAATAAGTCGATATGAAAAGCGATAACGATTATTTGTACAAAACTTAGAAATTATCTCCAACCTCAAACGATGCTTTTTTTGGAACTAGGAAAGCATGAAATATAAATCATTGCATTTCCAACAAAATGTGAAGTAGAACAACGAACAAACACCTGGAAAATCGTGAGTGTCTAGAACACTACAATAATGCAGATGTTCCAAAGATAAATAAACAGCTTGAAGGTACAAGACATAATGAGATCCCCAACTTTTAGATGCAGGCATATGTATGTGCTTAGGAAGTTTACACTGAGAAACCTGAGGCAAGTGTCTTCTTCGACTTATGCCTTGTGCGTGTATTTGATAAATGGAAACAGAGTAGAGGCCTGTCTCATGTATGTATGTATGTATGTATGTATGTATGTATGTATGTATGTATGTATGTATGTATGTATGTATGTATGTATGTGCGTGCGTGCGTATGTATGTCATTGTTCAGTTTTATTTCAAGATTTCTTGCCAATAGAGAAAGCGCCGGTTTCTAACCAAGATTCAAGGCTCTTTTATTGGAATTTCATCATCAACAACAGGGTATTTTTACTTGTATGTATGTGTATATGTATGTATTTTTGTATGTATGTATGTATGTATGTATGTATGTATGTATGTGCAAATTTGTATGTTTTATGTATGTATTCTCATATATATAGTTGCATATCTAGATATGCTCATATATATTTAAATGATAAACTTCTGGAAAGTTTTACAGAATTTTAGTTCCAGTGATGGATTGGATCTGTAGTCTTCGAATTAGCTTTCTCCTTTCTGGTTTTGAGAAGCATAATTTCTCAAGTTTGGTATTTAGGCAGTGTGTTACACATCCCAGGGCCCCAATAATTACAGGTATAAACCTGAACTTGTAATCTGGATAGAGTAACTGCAGATTTCTCAATAGTTCAACATAGGTGTTCCCTGTTTTACTGATCTTCAGCTTTATGTTAGCATCCGCTGGGCAGTTAATTTCCATAACTGTGCACAGTTTCTCTTCTCTTTGCCAGATCATTATATCAAGTCTGCTGTGATTACATTTTATTGAGATCTTCACTGGGACATTTCACCAGTACTCCTTTTTATTATGAGTGGCAATGGCTTCTACCATATGGTGGGTTTTTATTTCTTTGTACTCGGGGTTATCTTTCCGATGGATTTCATTATAGAGTATCCTAGCTACAACAGCATGTCTCATCGGTAGATGGTACAGTGATGACATTTCCGGACAATGCACATATGTATGTATGTATGTATGTATGTATGTATGTATGCATGCATGTATGTTCATCTATGTATCTATCATCTCAGTGTGTGTGTGTGTGTGTGTGTGTGTGTGTGTATCATTGTGTATGTATCTCACTTGCGTGTGCACCGGTTGGTATCTGGTGTTGGCTTGTTTAGATCCTCGAAAGCTAGCGGTTCAACAAAATAGACTAATAGTATAAGTACCACACTTAAAATGAACACTAGAATCGAACTAAGCCCTCAAGGCGATGTCTTCGCATGACCGTAGTTCAATGACAGCAGTGAATAAAAGAATAACTGTTGAATTCCGTATCACACTGATGAAATAGAGTTAAGATGGAAATACGGATGTGGAGACGAATTTTCTCAGTTCTTATGACTTTCCTGGTTCTATTTTATTTTAATGTAGCTTTATTATTATCATCACTATTTTTATTCGTTTCCTCTTGTCTTAATATAGCTTTTATACGAAGATGTCGCCAGCAAGACTATTGTGATTTATATCGCTTGAGGGCATCGTTTCCACACACACACACACGCACGCACACACACACACACACACACACACACACACACACACACACACACACACAC
>NC_068985.1:41258690-41259514 GCF_001194135.2 Octopus bimaculoides
ATGTAAGTAGGTATCTATCTATTTATATATATATATATATAGTTCAAATTTATAGAAAAACGAAAACAGGTGTAGGAACAACAAGCAAGTGTATTAGTTTGACGCCCGAGAGAAATGGAAACGTCTTCTACGTTTCGAGCTTACGCTCTTCGAAAGAAAGGAGTAAAAGGAAATAAATAGAGAGAGAATGAAAAAAAAAACGTGTTGAGTTCAGTGGTCCAGCTACCGCCGCCGTCGCCACTACCGCCGTTTCACAGTGCTCCGAACATTACTCTTACAAGATTCGCCTCGACTCTTAATACCAATACTATTACCATCAGCGTCATCATAAACAAAAAGGGATACTACCGCCATCACCACCACCCCATCACCATTGTAGCAACTACAACAACAACAACAACAACCACTATCACCACAATCACTATTAGCAGCAAGTTCTGACTACCAGATAACCTTGCATTGTCTATTGTGCATGATGCGGTGGAATCATACAAGAATAACATTACCACCACCATCTTCGCCGCCACCACTATCACCGGCCTCGGGAGCAGCAGCAGCAGCTGCAACAACAACAACCCTTAGCACGACAAATAACTGAAAGTCTGTCATAGCCCTTATAGGTTTCTACATCTGGATGTCTTTTTTATATCGTCTACGTAAGTATAGTTTGTATGTGTATGAATGCATGCATGCACGTACGCTTATGTATATAGAAATGCATATGCATATTAAATATATATATATATATATATATATATATATACACACAGAGACATATATATTATATATATATACATATATGTATATATGTATATATATATATA
>NC_068985.1:41260843-41264412 GCF_001194135.2 Octopus bimaculoides
ACACATATACATACACAAATATTAACTAATACAGGTATGTCAATCATCATAAAAGACAAATTCTTGATCTATTCAAATTAACTTTTCCACGAGAGAAATGACTTGTAGACCAACACCATATGAGAGGGGAAGATTACATCAAAAATTTTCAGAAAGTGATATGCTACGCCATTAAGAAAAAGACACGTGTACAGCTTTGGAAACGTGTTTCTGCATCAATAAACGTCATCAGCACAGCAGTTTCCCCATTTACTTTTCGTGTTTTTATTCCTTCGTGGATAGAAAAAAAAAAAGGATCACTGTAGCTAATTTCTAGTCTTGTGAGTCTTTTATCAGAGAAGGAATACCTACCTTCTATTCACAAAGAATTTATTAGCTTATGGCTATACAGAGACACTGAAATTAGTCCATTGAAATATGCATGCGTTGAGTAGTTTACTACTCCTCATTATCGGATAATTTGAAATGTAAGGTATGTGTTTTTAATAGACATGCAGTTTAGATTCTCAATGAAGGTGAATTATTATTTAATGATTAAATTGATTAAAATAATCCAAACAAACACTGGACAACGTATATTTTCGTGCACTATACTGTTATCGCTTAGTACCAGTGCAGTTTTTATAGGCGAATTCACCAAAAGTCGTTGTTTTAAAGTAATATGAGTAATATGCATAAAGTAAAGCATTGTGGGTGTAGACATGGCTGTGTAGTTAAGAAATTCGCTTCGCAGTCACATGGTTCCAATCCAGTCGGATTCCACTACGTAACACTTTAATCCTTTACCTATCCAAAACATTTTCATAAGCTAGCTCTAACCGTACATATTTGTTTTCAGACTTTTAATTCGCCTTGTTTCATACGTTCTGAGTAACATACGAGGGGGTGCTGAAACGTTCCTGACTTTGGTTAAAAGAAAATACAGGAAGATCAGTTAATTATGATTTTACTCAACATATTCCCCTCTCAGATTCACACACTTATTGTAGCGGTCCTTCAGTTTTTCTAAACACTGTAAAAGAACTCGGAAAGTTGGGACGCCAGCCAGGCCTTCAGCGATACCCTTAAAGCCAGGAAGTTTTCAGCATCCCTTCGTATAGCTTTCCTTTCACGAGTCCTGAGATACTTCGGTGGGTGAAAGAAAAAATTAGGAATGAGTATCATATAAAATGCATGAACCCCAAAGCAATATGTCCCACTGTATCAAAGGGCCGAGGGAATATCTGCTATCATAAATTTGAGTTTTCTTAAATCTATTGATAGAAATTGGGCGGACGGAAACAGTACGGAAGCCTATCTGAAGGAATGTTCCAGGTGAGTTGTGGATTCTTCTCCTTTTCTTTACCAATCAAGGAAGTACCTCACAGAAACGTGAAAACAGTTCCTTCTGCTTCAACACTAGAAGTACTAACATTTCTTACTTCCTACAAGTACCATAGCGGTCATTTTTGACTGGCATTGAAAATCTTTATTTAATAGAATTTATTTTAAATATAAGTTAATCCCGTGAATAAAGGATATGAAAATACAGTCTTTTAGCATTTATTTGCGTACAAAAAATATATATACACACATATATAAAATGATGCTCATGATTGCACATGCAATAGAGTCGTAGAAATTACAAAGTAAAAAGCAAAAGGTCATAAATGACCGCTCGGTACTTATAGAGTTAATTCGTCAAAAAATATCAAAGAACAAGAATTCATCTTTTACTTGTTGGACTGCGGTCATGCTGGAGCATCACCTTGAACGGTTTAGTCGAACAAATCGACTCCAGTATGTATCTTTTAAGTTTGGTACTTATTCTTTCGATCTCTTTTGTCGAACTGCTAGTGTTACGGTAACGCAAACAAAGCAACACCGGTTGTCTCTCCAGTCCGGATGTACAATAATTTTCGTCAACTAAGTTTTCAATATAAAAATTTCTGCTAGTTTCTTTTATTTTTTTATTGTGTTTTGAAACTATACGGTAGAGAACCACACGTTCACTTTCCAGGTTCCTTGAATGTAATTGTGGACCCGGGTTTTATTTTTCATTGGATTAGTTAAACAATACACTTAAATAAAAAATAAAAAATAAAAAAAGCGGAAAAAGAAAGGTAGTATTTCTAACATAGGCACAATGTCTTATATTCTGGGGTCGGGGTACTGTTGGTTACATAGGCTGCAGTCGATAAATCGACTTCAAAACAACGATGGCCTCGCTGGAATGCGAACTCAGAATATAAAGAGCCATAATCAAAAACTGCAAAGTTCTAACGATTCAGCTAATCCTAAAATTTGTTTTGAAAACGAGGCGTGTCATACTATAAACGGCAATGTATGGAAGGAAAAAAGTAATAAAAAGCAAAACAATATCAACAACAAAAAAACTGTTAGGAAAATACACTGCTGAATGACAAACGTTGAGAAACAAGAGAGGGACAAAGGACAAGGTTGAAATATCTATAAAGACGTAAAAGAGAAATAACATAACAGATGAAGACATAGAACCAGTTAGCTGTGACCTTGCTGTGTAATTATGAACTTGGTGCGATCCTTGTTAGGGTGTGTCATAAATTAGATGTGTTTGCAACAACTTCATTGGGTTAAGTTCATTGGCACCACTGTGTTGTTTTGACAAACAGATGCTTGAAATAATGTTTATAAAGTGTGTGTGTGTGTGTGTGTGTGTGTGTGTGTGTGTGTGTGTGTGTGTGTGTGTGTGTGTGTGTGTGTGTGTGCGTGCGTGAATGTGTGTGTGAGTGAGTGTGTACGTGCGTGCGTACGTGCGCGCGTATACATATATGTGGCATGAATTTCAACAACGCAGTCGAATAAAGTCACATTTAAATGCCGTACATGGTAAAATTTTTGATTAATTGAAATTATCTTTGATTCCAGAGAAAGAAAGCGAATCAATTTCCTGAATGGAAATTGGAACCGATCCCATATGAAAACGGAGACAAAATCTCAAGAATGAAGAATTCCCTGGAACTGACAAGGCATCACAGTCTGATTGTTTGGAGCCAAACAGGCAGCTGTGGAAACGTGTTCTTGACTCAGTAGTCATTATTAATATACCAGTTACCCTACCTTGAATCCAGGTGTGGCTGTGTGGTAAGAAGTTTGCTTCCCAACAGCATGGTTCCGTGTTCAATCCAATTGCATGGCACCTCGGACAAGTGACTGCTACTGTAGCCTCAGGCTGATCAAAGCCTTGTGAGTGGATTTGGTAGACGGAAACTGAAAGAAGCCCGTCGTGTATATATATATATATATACATTTGCGACTACATCACCCCTAACTCCCCAGACTGCAACTTCCTTGATTATTATGTGTGGGTCTTAGTTGAGCGAGAGACCAACAAAACTCCTCGTAACACTAAAGATGAACTGAAGGCAAGGATTATGGCAGCATTCACCAACTTAAACAGGGAGGCCGTCCAGAAGAGTTGCAGGAGATTCCGAAGTCGTCTGGAGGCCTTGGTTGAAGCCAGTGGCGATTTTATTGAGTAAATTTACTCAATATTTCAAGATATTTTAATGAAATTTTGGTAAATATATCTGTTAAAATGAGATGTCAGT
>NC_068985.1:41269691-41272308 GCF_001194135.2 Octopus bimaculoides
CAAAAGAGAACGATAGGATAAGTACTAGGCGTACAAAGGATAAGTCCTGGGGTTGATTTGCTCGACTAAAAGGCGGTGCTCCAGCATGGCCACAGTAAAATGACTGAAACAAGTAAAAGAGTAAAAGTGTATATATATATATATATATATATATATATACACACACACACATATATATATATCTGTGTGTGTGTTTGTGTGTGTGGAGGCTTATGGCTTAGTGGTTAAGCTGTGAACTCGAGATCGTAAGAGTGTGATTTCGATTCAGGGACTGGTCGGTGCGTTGTGTTCTTGAGCAAAACACTTCATTTCATGTTGCTCCAGTCCACTCGGTTGGTAAAGATGTGTAACCCTTGCAACGGATCGGCTTACAATCTAGAATCGAATATATACGTCACAGAATCCGAGGAAACAGGCCTATGGCTGTCAAAAGACCACCTCTGATACGTTTTCCAACATACATACATATGCATACACACATACATATGTATGTGTGTGTGTGCTTTTGCAGCCACTCGATTTTTCCAACCAGCCACCTTCTTACATCTTTCATGAAACCTCCTGTATTTGCCTTCTTATATTTGCCCCTTTACATCACGCATCCTTATACAATCATCTTATATCAAACCCCTTACATTCACCTCTGGCACCATATTCACTTACATCACCTCCCTTATGTCACTCACGTACATCACCCGCGTGACATCACATACGTCCGTACGTCATGCAGCCCTTACATCACACACACACACACAAGTACACACACGTTCGTATATCCCTCCATGTTTTAGGGCCACTCCTTAATATGTTACGATCGACCCACCCAGGTATAATCTGAAACATCGTCTGCAAGTAGTGGCGGGGTCAGATTGAATGTATCTTACCATACAGGCGTATATGAACAGACATCTTAGTGTTGAAGGGGTGGTTCTTATCAGTAGAAGAAGGAAGGGGTGAGGAGTAGGGGCAAGTGGGGTATAGTTAGACACATGTAAATACATGCACACTGGCTGTGAGACAGATAGAATGAGAGAAAGAGACAAAGAGAGAGAGAGAGAGAGAGAGAGAGAGAGAAACAGACAGACTGATACAAAGAAAGAGAGAGGGAGAGACAGAAAGAGTGTCAGAGTTAGTAAGAAAAGAGAGCGAAAGAAAGAGAAAGGAAGAGAGTGGGAGAGAGAGTACGACTAATGAACAATGAATTATTGAGAGAAAGAGAGAAACAGAGAGAGAGAGAGAGAAAGACAGGGTGAAAGAAAGAGAGTCAGAGATAGATAAAGAGAGCGAAAGAAAGAGAGAAAGAAAGGGAGTGGGTAAGACAGTACGACAGTGAATTATTGAAAAAAAGAGAGATGGTGAAAAGGCGGGGAGAGAGGGAGAGATAAATGATCAGTAATAATAATGTTCAGCTATTGGTTGTATCTATCTACTTGTCTATCTGTTTTTCTATATCTATCTATCTATCTATCTATCTATCTATCTATCTATCGACCGATCTGTCTGTCTGTCTATTTATCTATCTTTATATTTCTTTGTGCGAGTGTGCGTGTGCGCGCGCGAATGTCATAAAAAATATCTCGTAAATGTAAAAAAATATATTTCTATGTAAAGCGTGTAGCAAAAGAGCTCGGAAAAATTTTACCAAATAAGGCTTAGAGCCATAATATGATATACAATGACTTCACGCCAAGAAAAAAATATTGGTTACATTTATTGAAGTATTGTCTATAGTTTTCCTCTGTACACGAATCTAATGAGTAGTAAACTCGCCTTATTGTCGTTGTTATTGTTGTTGTTGTTGGTGGTGGTGACAGTAGTGAGGGAAATGTTGTGGGTCAGACTTGAACCAGCTCAAAGAAAATAAAGCATGGACAAAGTATGTTGCAAATACCAGTGCCTCTTTGCTCGACGAATTATCTAGGAAGGTATGCTGAGGAAAGTGACAAATCTTTGAACTCCTTTTTTGAATATGAAATTAGCTTCTATATGCCCGCGAAAAAAGAGCTAGAGCAGTGGTTCTGAACTGGCAAAATCTTACATGGACCTTAGGGGTCCATGTAAGATTTTGCTATTAAAACTTATCTGCAATAAATTGATTATACTGCTACAATACACAAAATATCTTAATAATTATTTTCCTATAATTCCTAAAAGTAGTTGTCTATAAAAATATAATACGATCTTTAAATCATCCCATGAGTAGGAAGATCCATCCTAGGAAAATAGGAATCAAAGGGTTCCATAGGTTAAAAATGGTTGAGAACCATTGAGCTAGAGGAAATCTGATTGAGGTATGCTTCATCGATGTGAGCAAAGCGTATGGAAGTGTTTGTTTTTTTTTTAAGGTAGAAGAAAAGGTGAAGAAACAACCAGAGCTCGTACCTCACACACCAGATCACAGGTTTGTGCCACAGTACATGGGTGTCAGGAAGATTAGCTTTATGATATATTGTATTTAGTTTGCGTACTAAATTTTAAACCTGTCTTCACCCCATTTTCGTCATATAAATAATATGGCACCGGCAGTTTCCATGGTAACCAAAGTTTTAATATATTTCGTTTTCTGTTTCCAAGCACCGCACATTATACATACATACATACACACACACACACACAC
>NC_068985.1:41272552-41275044 GCF_001194135.2 Octopus bimaculoides
GAAACAAGTAAAAAATAAAATTATTATTGTTATTATTGCTAGTAGTAGTAGTAGTAGTAGTAGTAGTAGTAGTAGTAGTAGTAGTAGTAGTAGTAGTAGTAGTAGTAGTAGTATGATAGCGGGTACGTAATCGGAAGGCCCGAAATTATTAGCAGAATTGGATTACGTCCTTTACATTTTGAGTTTGAACATCTCGTTTAGGTTAAATCTTGCCTTTTTCGTCCTTCCGAAGTGGAAAACAAAAAACAAAGAAACAAAACAAACAAGCGAAAGAAGCAGTCAAACATGCATTGATTGGTTCGGTAGAATTATCGATGCCGTCTCCATAAAGTTGTCTGGCGACAATGTTAGAAATCATTGTCATCATCACCATCGTCGTCTTCGTCTTTATCATCATCATCATCATCATCATCATCATCACCACCACCATCATCACTATCATTATCGTCATCATCGTCGTTATCATCATCATCGTCATCGTCGTGGTCCTGTCATCATCACCATCATCCTCGTCGTCATTCTTCTCCTCATCCTCCTCATCATCATCACTATCATCATCATCGTAATTATCATTGCTACCACCACCACCACCACCACTTTACCTTCACCACCACCACCATAACCACTACAACCATTATTTCGTTCTAATATTGCTACCCTTATATAGTCAGCCTCCTCTCTATTTTGAGCAGCCTTTCTTGCCGTGATTATTATTATTATTATTATTATTATTATTATTATTATTGATGGCGTTGTTCTTGTTATTTATTTATTTATTTATTTATCATCTACGTATTAATTGTTGATCCTACGATGTTACTGCATGTAACTCAGTTATTGTTTCTTGTTTGATGCTTTAGCCTACATTTTGCTTTTGTCCTGTACCCCAACATATTAAACCCTTATGGTCAATAAACAAAATCATTTATATTAATGTTCAGGCGTTATTGTTCTAATTGCAGGTGTTGCTGTTGTTGCTGGTGCTGTTAAAGTAATAAACGATATTCTTATTTCTGTTGTGACTATTGTCGGTTACTCTTGATGTGCTTCTACTTTCACTTTCTTTATTTCTTTATTGCGTGTTCGTGTGTCTATGTATTTATGTTTGTGTGTGTGTTTGAGCGTGTGTGTATATGTGTGAGTGTGTGTGTGCATGCGCCTGCATGTCATTGTTCTATTGATAGTGTACATGTATAAAACCTACTCATTCACCCTTACATCCATACGGACGCTCATTTTCTTTATTAAACTCGCACATATACTGACAAATTTACATGGGTGCACGCGCACACTCACCACAGGCATAGACACAAACACACATACATACACACACGCATACACGTGTGTTTATCGATTTAGACAAAATTTTTAAAAAGCACAAAAGGAGAGAGAGAAAAAAGAGAAACGAGATCAAGAGAGAGAGAGAGAGATAAAACTTATAGAAGTCTGTTTTTGATAATCATTTTCCTCTTTGTATATAAATATAAATCAATATAAAAACGAAAAAAAAAAGAAAGAAAAGTGAGTTAAACAAAATCACTAAAAAAGTATAATTAAACCCACAGCAAAAAATATGGCAACGAAATAAAAAAAAATGGCGGCTGTAACAAAAATAACCTAAGCCTTTACTAGAGGCGCCAACCATAGTAAACAGCTACTTGTTGCTTGCTGTAATATTAACATCGTATCTGATTAGACATTGCTTTTCCTTGATTCCCACACTACGAACAATCAGCTTCGCGTTCATTGTTTAATATACAAAACCCCCTTGTCAACCAAACCTCTCCGGACATGAACAGACGGACGAGGACGCAAACTCACCAACTCTTTTTCTCTTTCCATTATTCGTAGACAAACACATATGCTCTATCTTTTCATCCATTCATCTATATCTATCTATCTATCTATCTATCTATCTATCTATCTATCTATCTATCTGTCTATCTAATACATAGGTCTGCATTTACAATCATATGCGTGTGTGTGTGTGTGTGTGTGTGTGTGTGTGTGTGAATGTGTGTGCGTGTGTATGTGTGTGTGTGTGTGTGTGTGTGTGTGTGTATCTGAGAAGGTTGTATTTCAAATTAGTTGTATTTTCTGGTGGGCTGACTTTAATCGTAAATACAACCATAATATGTGAACCATTGCGGAAAGATAGCCAACAACAACAACACTATCAACTACTGCTGCTGCTGCTGCTGCTATTTCTGTTGCTGCTGCTATTTCTGTTGCTGCTGCTGCTGCTAATGTAGACAACAATATCCACTAAGACGACAACAGCGATAATGGTAATGAGGATACTGAGGGTGATGTTGAAGACGGTGACAATGATGACGATGACAATGAGAAGACGACCATGATGGTAATGATGATGATGATGATGATAAGGACGATAATGATGATGATAATGATGGTCTTGACGAGAACGACGTGACGTAATTCTTTGTGACTTGTGACTAATAATGAACAGAAGCACAATGAGAGCAATATAT
>NC_068985.1:41275070-41275752 GCF_001194135.2 Octopus bimaculoides
TATATATATATAAACGGGTTATCGAAACACGAAGTAAAAATCACAAAATATAGACTAAAAGCGTATCAAACTATTAAAAGCACACACATAAACCCCCATCTCTATACACATCATGTATACAGGCGCGCACCGCGCACACACGCGTACACACACACACACACATATATATATACTACGTTTGTCATCCATGTAGTTCACTTGGGACTTTTGATATGCATAGTCTGTTTGATTCCATTGCGGAACTCCAAAATTTAAACAGAATCAAAAGCGAGGATATATCAACCAAGCAGTATAAAAAGTGCGCAAGCACATCCTCACCATATTGAGAATAAGTTAAACACGCGCGACCACACACACACATACGCACACATACATACACTCACGCATAGTCACACGTGTATGTTCGTGTGTGTGCGCGTATATACACACATACAGACAGTCATTCATATGTATATTATATGTGTGAATATTTCTATATTGGTAAGGCATGCTTGCGTTCCTCAGAAGTTCGGTCCGCAACAAGGTAGTTACGGATCTAAGCCCACAATGCGGTACCTGGGGTATGTAACTTCTATAATAGCCTAGGGCCGACGAAAATCTTACGAGTGAAATTTTTGAAGATGGAAACTGAAAGAAGCCCATCGCCTATATTATATATATATATATATATATATATATATAT
>NC_068985.1:41275769-41278923 GCF_001194135.2 Octopus bimaculoides
CTTCTTCTTCTTCTGCTTCTTCTTCTTCTGCTTCTTCTTTTTCTTTTTCTTCTTCTTCTTCTTCTTCTTCTTCTTCTTCTTCTTCTTCTTCTCAGACAAGGAAGAGAAATTTATATACTCTGGTTAACATGTTCTATCTTATGCAGCATGGAATGTTTCTAATTTTCAGTTTCTAGATGTAGAGGGAGAACGCCGAATCATATTTTCTAATAACGTTTCAAGCGTATAGATGTGTTGGTAATAACATTGTTTAAAGAGATTGGACGTCACGACTAGTTATCTATTCTGCTTGTATGCTTATCAGAACCGGGTCAGATATATCCCCTCTCCTCCTGAACCAATACCTTCTAGAATAATAATAATGATAAAAATTCTGTTCCTTGTATGTTATAGCAGTTTTGACCAGGTTCCCAAAGAATCGCAACAGAATTTAAAAAAACAATAAGGAATATAATACATTTACTTTGAAATATTTACTACTTTATTATTTTCTATTCGCAATCCTTGTCATGCAAACAGTATACATGTGTGTTGTGCATGCGTGTATGTATGTGTGTATGTATGCGTGTGTAATGAGTAATCATATTAAAGAATAATTATATTGACGTGTATATTTAAACTAAGCTATTTATTTCCATTATTTTTATCCGGCTATGAAAAATGTCGCTCATTGTCATCTGACTTCAATAAATAGATTATTAGAACATCATATATAAAAGACGTAAAAATTATCCAGCAAATGATGACTTATAGTCACTGGTTTGTTTTGTTTTTTGAATAAATTCTGTTGTTGCTTTACTACTACTACTGCCACTGCTTCTGTTGTTGTTGTTGTTGTTGTTGTTGTTGTTGTTGTTGTTGCTCTTCTTCTTCTTCTTCTTCTTCTTCTTCTTCTTATTATTATTATTATTATTATTATTATTATTATTATTATTATTATTAGTCAGTAAAGCGACGAGCTGGCAGAATCGTTAGCACGCCGGCCAAAATGCTTAGCGACATTTCGCCGGTCTTTACCTTCTGAGTTCAAATTCCGCCGAAGTCGACTTTGCTTTTCATCCCTTTAGGGTCGATAAATTAAGTACCAGTGTATTCGACTAGTCCCCTCTCCCAAACTTTCAGGCCTTGTGCCCTTGGTAGAAAGGATTATTATTATTATTATTATTATTATTATTGTCTTTGCACAGCTTCTAACGCTGAAGATGTACTAAAGTGTCAGCTGTTCACTACCAGTGAACTAAGGTAACACCCTTTATTTTTCGAGCACCATCCGGAGTATTCGAGCGGTTCTAAGCAGTGCTGTTTTCTGCAAGTGCTCCACCTTTATTGGAGTCCGTTTGTTCCATGTACTTCTCAAGATTTTTATTCACTGTTCCCAGGGCTCCGACAATTATTGGTACTACTACCACCTTTTCCATCGACCACAACTGCTTAACTTTCCAAGCTAACCTGTCATATCTATCAACATTTCTTTCTTCCTTACCACATACCTTGTCGTCAGCTGTGCATGCTATATCTATGATCCAGCATCGTCTGCTTTCTTTCTCAATTAACACTATGTCTAGTTTCCTATTCTCTGCCTGATGGTCACACTGAATGATAAAACTCCACAGGATCTTTGCATTATCATTTTCGATGATGCCTTCGGCTTCATGTTCGTACCACTTTTTTGCACTGTCAAGTCCATACTTGTTGCAGAGTGTCCAATGGACAAGCCTGGCTATATTGTCATGACATCTTTTATATTCTTTCTGGGCTAGTAGCGTACATTGGCTGGTAATACGGTTTCACCATTTTGTCCCCAAATTCTGCGCTTATCACGTTCTGATGTGTTGTCTATTCTGTATTATTATTATTATTATTATTATCATCATCATCATCATCAAGACGGCAAGCTGGTAGAATCGTTAGCTCTCGGGCAAAATGCTTAGCGCCATTTCGCCCATGTTTACGTTCTGAGTTCAAATTTCGCCAAGGTCGACTTTACCTTCCATCCCTTCGGGGGTGAAAAGATAAGTACCAGTTGAACACTGGGGTCGATGTACTCGACTTACCTCTTCCCTAAAATTGCTGAACTTGTGCCAACATTCTCTTTCTCACGGTTCTGGATTAACAGAATAGTTGGAACGTCAGGAAAGAATGACCATATTCTGATTTCAAGTCTCGCTGAAGTCAATGTTGTCTCTCATCATCCTTTGGAGATCGATAAAATAAAGCACCAGTCTAATAATGGGGTCGATGGTATCCCTACCACCTACTCGCCTCAGAGGATCAGTGAAGAGTTATGAGTATTGAACTTCCCTCCTGAATAAAATAACATCATCAGCCAGATGTACCCCCGGTGTCCAGGATTCGGCTTGCCACGACTCTCCAATTCCCTCTGTGATGTGCCGCATACATACAGTCACTCAGGCTCTTGTTTCCAACCCATTCTTTGATGTAGTCAGTTCACAAACATCTTTGACAACCTCCTGTTCTCTACCCCTTGCTGTTTGGTTGATCTTGGGCAATGATTCGTGGCGCATTTTATGTTCAAAGTATGATAGCTTTATGGACTCGATTCTCGGCAACAGGTGTCTTTGAACTTTCAGTTTTTCTTGTACTACAGCGTTTGTTACCTTCATCAACTGATTTTATGATGTGGATCAGAAGATATAACATGAATCAACAAATGCTACAACACAGATGTAGATCAACATGCTATAAAGCAATCTCAGCATATGTTAAGTTGTTGATCAACACATGTTTATAGAGTAGCATGTTCTGACCTGAATCAACATATACTACGATGGGAATTAACATATATTATGATGTGAATCTGTGGTAAGGATCAGCATGCTATGACACGTACCACCATCATTTAATTTAGGTTACCTCATGTAATACCCATGAAAAATAATAATAATCATGGTGATGACGATGATGCTGCTGATGATGATGGCGATGTCGGTCCTTTGCATTACAAGTTCAGTCCACCACACAGGTTTCCTTACAGTTTCCGTCAACTCAATTTCACTCCCAATTCTTGAGTTGACCCAGCTTTCCTCCCTCAGGGAAGTCATCATAGTATCTTCCTACGTTTGAAACCTTATTAGAAAAGAAGAAGAAGCAACAGCAGCAGCCTACTGCATATATATATATATATATATATATA
>NC_068985.1:41279928-41280279 GCF_001194135.2 Octopus bimaculoides
TACGTCCCCGTAACTTAGCAGTTCGACAAAAGAGACCGTTAGAATAAGTACTAGGCTTACAAAGAATAAGTCTTGGGGTCGATTCGTTCGACTAAAGGCGGTGCTCCAGCATGGCCGCACTCAAATTACTGAAACAAGTAACAGAAAAAAAGGGAAAAGGATAAATAGCTACCATGTATGTATGAAAAGATAAAGAGAATATAGTAATAAGGTTAAATTGGTAGTGGTATTGCCGTTTCGCCAGCAGTCAGACCTAGTCGACCGGATCTATGACCAAAGTTATTCCAGATATAACTACCTCATGTGTTTTGATGTTTATTTTTACGTGATCCAATGTGTCCTTCGACATTT
>NC_068985.1:41281616-41283872 GCF_001194135.2 Octopus bimaculoides
ATATATATATATATACACACACACACATACACATATATAGACACATATATCTTCATATTTCTAAAAACACATTTGTCACTACTAAAAGCTGGCCCGCTAACACAAAGTACACTAATATTACAAGGTCGCTACTGTCAGTTTGTCAGGGTACATATATCAAACACAGAAAATAGATGAGGATGGAATTATCTAAACAAAGAACTCTTTTGGCAATTAATACACACGTCATACATCTGTACGTAATCAAAATACTTGGACTTGGACTAAACGGCAGTCGTACTGGGGCAGGAGATAAGGTGAAGTTACAATCATACATGCATAGCTATCTAGCTGCCTATTTATCTAACTAAATGCTTGCCTACCTATCTTACATAAACGCGTACATAGGCAGGTACGTATGTGTGTGTGTGTGCGTGTACGTACGTGTATATGTGTGTGCGCATATATATATCTGTATAGGCATACAGAGATGTACATAAAAACCTTTTTTATAACTGATAGTGTATATGTACATATATAGTTAGATACATCTGCATGCGCATGTATATATTCATGCAGGACTGCATATCAAAACTAAACTACAAAAACTCATACACCTATATACATATATATATATAATACAAAGAATATATATACATGTATACACACATATATGTACATACTTACATCTACATGTGTATATACATGCATATCAGGGTACAGGACGTTAGAACAATAAACTACAGACAACGGAACGAACACATAGGAAAACGGAAAGCCCCTTGGAATATCCCTTCATCAGCTGTCTCTATTCTATCTAGACGTTTCGAAGACCATGTATATATATATATATATATATATATATATATTATATATATACATACATAAATACACACATACACTAACGCACACGCGCACATGCATACATATATAGCTATTAAGTGGCACTCCGTCGGTTACGACGACGAGGGTTCCAGTTGATCCGATGAACAGAACAGCCTGCTCGCGAAATTAACGTGCATGTGGCTGAGCACTCCACAGACATGGGTCCCCTTAACGTAGTTCTCAGGGAGATTCGGCGTGACACAGAGCGTGACAAGGTTGGCCCTTTGAAAAATAGGTACTACTCATTTTTGCCAGCTGAGTGAACTGGAGTAATGTGAAATAAAGTTCGTGCTCAAGGACACAACGAGTTGCCGGGAATTGAACTCACCACCTTACGATCGTGAGCCGAATAATCTAACCACTAATCCACGCACCTTCATTATTTTTATTTCGCTTAAGTATAGCGATACTAATAAACTGGTGATAGAACCTAATATACATATGGTTCAGAACAAGTTTTCAGTCGTATACAAAAATGACGAAGGAAAAGAAATTATATCATTAACTTCATCAGCTTACAGCCGTTTCTGCTGTAACATGCAATGCACTAATAGTTGAATGCTTGTGTATCACCCTATAGCTTCATCGGATCTTCAAGCATGAAGTACAATATTATTTGAGAAAGCATTTCCATTTACATATACTCATAGAAAAGCATTACCAACGAAAAAATTCATAGAAATATGTAGGAAATGAATTTAAGTGTTTGATGAGTAGAAGTATCACCCAGAAATGAAATAAGACGATATTTCATCTCTCTCTCTCTCTCTGAATATATATTTTTTTTTCTGGTGTTTATTCGGGTGTATAAGAGGGGGTACCCAAAAGTAACCGGAAACGTTCTTTGTGGGACAAGCCCATTGTAGTTCAGGCTTCCGCCACTAGAAGTTACTTGATGCAACCCTCAGGCATAAATTGTACAGCCATGTAGTGCGTCTTTGTTTTGTAGTGCTTCTCCCCTATTTGTCGATTTTTTCGATGGCTAAACGAAGGAACAGCGTGCTTCCGTGAAATTCTGTTTTCTGATGCGGAAAACGGCAGCCGAAACAGTTGTCATGCTTCAAACAGTTTACAAGTACGCTGCCATGAGGAAAACACAAGTTTACTAGTGGTTTCCACGCTTTGTGAATGGTTACTTATCGCTTGAAGACCAAGCTCGTCCAGGGCGACCCTCGACACCCCGCCCTCAACGAATGAAAATATGAAAATTCATAAACTGATCTTGCCAACAAATGAGTGAGGAATTGCGAATGTAAAGCGTTGCAGCAAAATTTGTGCCTCGTTTGCTCACGGAAGATCAAAAGCAGTCACGACTGAATGCGTGTCGTGAATAAAAAGAACAGTTGGAAGTTGATCTTACTCCCTGCAACTGTTTTTTTTTTTTTTTTTGAA
>NC_068985.1:41283882-41286382 GCF_001194135.2 Octopus bimaculoides
TAAACTGAGTGAAAAAGTCCTTAAACTGAGTGAAAAAGACCTTAACGGAAAACGTTGTGCAGATGTGGAAGAGGTGAAGAAGAAAAAAAGCGACGGAGACGTTAAAAAGCGTCACTCTTTGCAAGAGTTCCAGTACTGCTTCGAATAGTGGAAAACGCTGGACCGATGCATAAAATGATATTGCAAAATTCCGGTTTCTTTTGGGTACCCGCTCGTATTTCTATTTTTCATTTATATATCTCTCTATATTTTGCCCTTTCGTTCATTATCATACGATATAGAATATACCCACCTACGATCTCATACATATACAGACATATATTCATGCATGCATCCATACATACACATACATACAACATATAACTATACATGTGCACATACAAATACATTATATAGTCACGTATGATTTATAAATATTTATGAAAATGCGTTATTACATGCATTCCATTATACATATTGCAGTATCTCTTTCTGAGCTGCAGTGGAATAGTTTTGCATGTTTATATGTTACATATACACATGCATTATATTTCCCGCCCACAAATACACACACACATATATATGTGTGTGTGTGTGTGTGTGTGTGTGTGTGTGTGTGTGTGTGTGTGTGTGTGTGTGTGTGTGTGCGTGTGTGCGTGTGTAAATGTATATAATGTATATAAGTATGTGCGTGTGTGCGTGTGTGCGTGGTGCGCGCATACATCTAAGACAAACAAACGAAAGGATATGAAAACTAATATATGGCGCTATTTTTGTCTGGATAACTGAATCATCAAATTATATAGCGCTTGTTATTAACTTGACTGTCCCCCTCCCTCTCTTTCTCTCTCTAACATCCTCCCTCTGGCTTTCTTCCTCTCTTTCACTTTCTCTCTAACTCGCTTCCATTTCTCTTATCCAACAATTGTGATAGCGTTGATGTGTTTACAGAGATAGCTTTACCTAGGTTGTGTGTGTGTATGTGTGTGTGTGTGTGTGTGTGTGCGTGCGTATACATGTATGAATGTATGTGTCTGTCCGTCTATCTATCTATCTATCTATCTATCTATCTATCTATCTATCTATCTATCTATCGAACTCTTTGTCTTGCCCCCCTCTCTCTCTCTCTCTCTCTCTCTCTCTCTTTAAACACACAAATATATATATGTAAATATATAAATATGTTGTACATTGAGAGGGTCATATTGCCAACAAAATACATGTAATTGTGCTTCACTTATCATCATCATCATCGTCGTCGTCGTCAGTGAACTTGTGTAATTAGCTAATCCATTGTTTGACCAATTTTTAAATAAACCAATCAGCTCATTCGTCCGAGATATTTCGTCGCAGTTTGCAGTCTTATCGTTGAAATACAATCACCTGCTATTCTGTCACAAACTGTCACAAAATCACAGTTCCATGTGGTATTTGTTACTAAGGAGACAGAAGCAAGCCGAAACAGCGGTGTCTGACATTCCGCTAATGCCACTGGAGTGAGCGCTTTGTTTACACAGTTCACCTATCCGGAGAAGTAGTTCCCCGCAAATGAAATTTAACGGTTAAAAGCTATATTCGCCTTCAAAATCTGCCAGAATTTGTTCCGAATGAAAATATACATCGTTGTTTAGATCCTCGCTCTTTTGTGAAGGATAATATTTATATATTTAAAAAGAAAATTAAGTACGAATAAAAGTTTAGAAGACTCATAATGCAGTAAAATTGCGCATCAAACTCTTTGTTCAACCCTACATGAAAACTCATTTGTGCATATATGTATGTATGTTCCCGGCAGCACGTGTGTAACTATTCCTCGTCTTTCAACTCCAGTTTTTATTTTCTTCTCAGATTGTGTCCTCTTATTGAACACGTTTTACCGTCTTCTGGGGCTGTTTTCCAATTTATTGGCCTTTTTCCAATCTATTGGCCTTCATTAAGCCTGCTTCCAGAACAAGATATATTCTGATACATGCTTCTAAACACCTCCTCCTGCCTCTCTTCTTAACTCCCTCATAGAACAACATTTCTCATAGCTTCTGACCACTCACCTCCTATCCCAACCGTTTATTATTATTATTATTATTGATGGTATTGCTCTTGTTATTATTACTATTATCATTAAGGTGGTGAACTGGTAGAATCGTTAACACGCCGGCCAAAATGCATTTCGCCCGTCTTTATGATCCGCGTTCAAATGCCGCCGAGGTCAACTTTGCTTTCATCCTTTTGGGGTCGATAAATTAAGTACCAGTGAAACACTCGGGTTGATGTAATCGACGAGTCTCCTCCTCCAAATTTCAGGCCTTATGCTTATTATGATTATTACTATTATTATTGTTTTGCACTTTTGGAATTATTTTCAAATTATTGGAGTTCGTTGCTCTTCTCATAGTGACGTGTAACTGGCCGTGTGCAAAAATACACAAGCGGAATCTTTCGGAATCTGCCCATCTACGATGGGAAATAAGGGGATAGTATCGCAAATCTATACCCTTTAAATTCACGAACTATACGCGGGGGG
>NC_068985.1:41286392-41292141 GCF_001194135.2 Octopus bimaculoides
GGGGGGGGGAAGAATCTAGAATGAATCCTTGTGACCGAAATTTTAACAACAAGAAAAATAAATATCAAAGGTGATCTATTAATACAAATCCACTAAGTAATATCCACTAAGTAATCATACTTTTTCACATTTTTTCCTGATTACTTCCTTCGTAATCCCGAAAAACATCGTGACCATTGCTCCAGCCGTTTGACAGTGAATAAGGAACAGACATTATAGTAAGAATTTGATTTACTTCCCTTTGCTTCTTTTATTAGTTACCTTTCCCTTAATTTTTATTTACTCTATTTTTACGCCCGTAAACTGAAAAATTACCCTCAATATCCACTGGATAATAATATTTTTTTTACATTTTTTTGCTAAAAAAACCTTCCTGATTACCTCCGTCGTAATCCCGAAAAACATCGTGATCATTGGTCCATCCGTTTGACTGTGAAGAGAGCACAGGCAGACAGACGGACATAACGCCCATTTTAGTAAGATACTATTTATTTTATAAACTTTACTTCTTCCTATTTTATTCATTTCATGTTTATTCTCTTTATATATGTGTTGTGTTGATGAAAAGTGAAGTAACTATGATATTCTTTGACCTGATGAGCAAACTTTTTTTTTACCTCTATTAATTTATAAATTATACAACGGTATTATATAATTTATATTATATACATTAATACAGACATGTAATTTGATTAATTTATTTATTATACACTAAAATAAATTGTCTTTATTTGCAAAGATCGTCGTTATATGGACGTCTCAAGATGGAATAAATTTATTCATCTTATACCACCTGTCTTTCTTTATATTTTATATGTGTGTGCGTGCGTGTGTACACACACGCACACACACATATATATATGCGCGCGCGCGCACGTTTAATGACACTTATTGTTTTCCTTTATGGAAACTCTGCGAACTGCAATTTTTTTAATTATTTGTATAAACATTAGTAACGATTCGCTAAATCATCCATAAATTTTATATGTGTTGGTAACGCGGCTGTCCAGGAACTGGCAAACATGTGCCGACCCTTCTGACGATGCTTCGGCCTAAAGCTGAAACCGTACAGTCAAGAGATATCACAGTCGCCAATTTCCAGTCATCTACGGTCGCTGCCAGCATGTATGTGTAGAATTATATATGAGTTGACCGCAGCAACAGAACCCTTTAGCTCTTATTTATAGTGTAGTTGTTCTAACACCCTTAGTCATATTTAATGACAATTATTGTTTTTCTTTCTGGTGAAACTCTGCTAACTAGATGCCTCATTTAATTATATATACATATATATATATATATATATATATATATATATATATATATATATATATAGTTCTTAAACAAGAATTAGTGATCGTCTACTTTGGCAATATTGATTACAAATAGTCTCAGATGAAGGCTTCTTTCCGATACATTTTCCATTTCTTCAATATAAATCAAGTTGCTCCACTTTGAACTGTCTTTAGTGTTTTTCAGTTTCTCCACACTTGTTGACTTCAATGAATATATTCATTTCATCATTAGACATTCATATAACGGCGATCGTCTCATATAAAAAAAAAACAATTTATTTTTGTGTATAATAAATAAATTATTTATTTATTTATTCGCACTTTAAATGTACCATTGAACACTTGAAAACATATATCTCAGTCAGATCAGCCTGTTGAAGATCACCCCCACTCTCCCTCTCTCTCTAACAGTTTTAATATTTTACTGGTTTCAACGGATATGCATAGGCTTCACCATCAACAGGATCTGTTTTGTGAACTTGCTTCTGCTGCTGTTGGACACCACTAGTGCTGGAAACAATGTATTCAATTTCGTATAACAGGGATCCTGTCTATGCGTTTTATTGGGTTTAACTGAGCAATCTACAAACATGTGGTCTCTGTAGCGGAAAGGATAAAATTATGGACACCATACCGTAACTCTATTCGCTGGCCTTGTATATTCTTTGTCTAGATAGAATCTCTTCCATGTTCACATTGGTACGTTTCCATGGACTTAGTAAGTAAGTAAGTAAGACGTAACGGCTTTTGTCAAGAATTGAAACTTACTCGCAATTTCGCATCGACAGAAGCATAACTTCATGCTCGATAACCCACTCATCCGCTCACTCAGTCTCCTCAATTAACAAAAGTGAAAAATTGGTTCGGCAAGACAGTTTAATGTTAAGGGATGAATTTCTTCAGCGGATGGGGGCTTGGGAATGGCGGTTCTGATTTAGGCTTCGTAATTTGATTGCAGGAAGGGGAAAAAATAACAGGACTAAACTGCAAAGTCTTATTGGTTTGAATTTGATAACTCTTGTCAGTGTTAGTTACTCATTTTCTTCCAAAGTATTAAGTAGAAAGAGAGAAGAAGAGAGAGGGCATGTGTTTGTGTGTATGCAGTGACTAGAAAGTGATATGGTGCAAGTCAGAGAAAGAAATGCTAACATAAATCAGACATACTGCCTCCTGTTAATGCATCAACTAAAAAAACAAATCCTTACTGTCAAAAAAGATTAAGGACTGTTTTTAGTATTAATCTTCGGTGTGTGCGTGGGGGGAGGGGGATGAACAAAGTAGTTGAAGCAGAATTTTGAACATGGCTCAGCTTCTTGAGATTAACTAAAGCCTCTAGAATCGGAAGGGCACTGGATTGCTCAGCTCGAATTTGTCTTTTTGCTAACCTGAAATGACGAGTCAACACATGTTCCTGCTAAGTCTATATACTGTTATATACTACTTTGTACTGTGCTATTATTATACTGCTTGTATTAATATTTCGAAAACTTTTGGTGGCAAGTTCTTCAAGGTATCGGGTTGTAGGCGCACCACCAATAACCCCCAAACTTCAAAATCCGAAACCTCTATAACCCGCAGTTTTTACTTTCTTTTAGTGAGAGAAGCAACTCATACGGAAAATTCAAGAAAATGGACCCCCAAGAAAAAAATATGTACAGCTGTTGCAAGCCATCAGCTGTTGTGCTTTGCGTCAACTATCCTGGTTGAGGCGAAAGCATGCTAACAATTCTGCCAGCTCACAGCCTGAATGGTTCCAGATTTTTGCACAAGGCCAGCAACTTTAGGGGAGATGGTAAATCGATTCCATCGATACCAGTGCTCAACTGATACTTATTTTATCGACTCCGAACGGATGAAACGAAAATAACTCGGCGGTATTACAAGGTGGTATTTAAGAAACCGGAAGAAAATGCCGCTAAGTATTGCGTCCGACGCGCTAACGACTCTGCCGGCTCACCACCTCCATAATAATAATTGTTTCAAATGTTGGCACAAAGCCAACAATTTCAGATGGAAGAGACTTGTCGATTTTGGTGGCAAGTTCTTTAAGGCATCGGGTTGTAGGCGCAACGCCAATAATCCACAAATTATGCACCATATATGAGCCAGTCGACCCAGTACTTAGCTGATATTTATTTTATCGACCCAAAAATGATGAAAGGCAAAATCGAACTTGATGGAATTTGGTTGCTAGTTTGCAGCTTTTAATAGTAACAATAGCTTCCAATTTACTCACAAGGCCAGCACTTTCGAACGGAGGTTGTTAGTTGATAGCATCGAACCCAATTCTTGACCAATACTTTATTTCATGGACCCCGGAGGAATAATAGGAATAAGGTTGACTTCGACGAGATTTGAATTCAGATTCATCCCACCCACCAAACCCATTACTATCAGCACCACCACAACCACCAAAATTACCACTAGCACCATCACCACCACCGCCACTACCGCTACAAAGAAAAAAAAATCAACAATACCAATAAACGCCTGAAGCATACCATGATAAATTATGTTAAACATGATGCAAACGCCAAATGTTGTGACGCCCTTGCATTTTATTAGTTCAACCGATACTCACAAGTTCATAGGAGTTATTCATCACTTTAGTCAAACCACTTCACTGCTCCATAACAGGTTTCTCTATAAAACACCTGGATATAACATCGGTCATCTATCAAAACATCAGCGAACGGCGAACTCTCACACCACCTGTCTGAAAACAGACTTCCAAACCTGAAAATCGAGATTCCTGGTAAATGATTCAAGGGAATGTCTGCCACTCTCGCCCTCTGCCTTACACTTTTCTCCCTTTCTGTTGCCTCCTTCTTTTCTCTCTTCGCCTTATCTCTCTCTTTTTTATGTACAGTAACGCCTCGATTTACGAGTCAATTTGTTCCTGGAGTCCGCTCGTAAAGCGAAAACTCGTAAAATAGAGCAATAATTTCCCGTAGAAGCAATGTTATAAAACGTAATTCGTTCCCAGAAAAATATTTTACTCATAAAATTTTAAATACTCGTAAATAAATGGGAATAAAACAACGGTAGAAGGTAAAAATATTTTATGTAGAAGTAAAAAGAATGTCAAGATTATTTATAATAAAAAAATTATTATTATAATCATTTTCTGAATCACTTTCACTCTCACTACACTCGCGCACACCAAAACTTGAAGAAGCGATCGCCGATTCACAAGCACTCGTAGACGGACTTGTAGATTTCTTTTTAAAAAACAATTCGAGAGTTAGAAGAAGCTTTTTTTTTCGCTCTCTTTAAATTTCTCGGAAACACGGAGAAGCATTTGTTATGTTAGTAGAAACTTTTGCACTTCGTTAAAATTTATTATAAAGTAAAACTCCTAAAGTGTGGTATTACTGTACTTACAAAGGCTTCTGTTAGTGACTGCTTGTGATTTAAGGTAGATGTGGTAGCAATTTCTCGCAAGTCGAGCAACTACACACAAACTCCTAATTTGTGATGCAAGCACGTATTACATAAATACGTACAGTGTTCATAAATTATCTTTGCAAATTTCACAATTTATTGTGTCTGCTAAAGTTGAGATCCATCGATCAACTTCCTTGCATGTTAAATAAATATTATCAAAGTCTTCTGATGTTTCTAATAAAGCTTTATTTGTTTGCTTATGTTTTCCAATAAACTCTGCTTATTCTTATTTCTTTATTCTTATTTTTCATTTTTTTTCCTGAATTTTTCAAAATGTAAAGATAATTTATGGACACCCTGTACGTATGCAAGTATGTGTGTATGTGTGTATGTATGTATGTATGTATGTATGCATGAGAGTACGTACGCACGCTTGTGCGTGCATGTGTGTGTGTGTGTGTGTGTGTGCGTGCGTGTGTGTGTAACTTGCTTAAAACCACTCAGATTAATAAAATAAGGCTTTTATCAGAACTAAACATAAATACACACACACATATTCTTTTATTAGCAGTAGTCAGTTAAATAATTAACTAAGCAAGTAAACAATTGCTTGACTAATAGTTTCAGAAGTCAATCAACCAGTTGGTTTGTCAGACGTGTTCTAATTACTCCAGGTGTGCGCGTGCGCGTGTGCGTATGTTGTGTGCGTGCGCGAGACTACATGGTAACAGAACAGGTTTTTAGAAAGATAAAGCATGCAACCGCATAAATATAATTACAATCTGCACCTTTCATTGGGTACTTCACCCGTGTTCGTTATATTTAACTATTCAACATGTATGTGTGTATGTATGTATGTATGTATGTATGTATGTATCTATCTATCTATTTTTCATTCCTTCCGTTTTTTCCCCTCTTAATCCTTTCTCTCAAAGAGCGTAGGTTCGAAGCGTAAAAAACTTTTCCATATTTCCCGAGCGTTAAACTAATACACCTGCTTGTTATTCCTACACCTGTCTTCGTTTTTTGTTTTCTGTAAATTTTAAATATATATATATATATATATA
>NC_068985.1:41293114-41295177 GCF_001194135.2 Octopus bimaculoides
AGGGTTAAAGCAAATTTAAAATGAAAAAAGCAAATAAAACGAAGGTATGGAGATTAAATACGCTTTACATCGCTTAATCAGCCAAAGGACTAAATGTAAACAACTGAATACTTGTCAGTGAATGGTTGAAATTATCGAAATAAGACAATTTTTTACATGAAATAAATTCGAATACAAAAAGATTTTCCTGTTCTATAACACAAAATAGATAAGTATACGAAGTTTGAAAGTCTTTCGGTACCAAAAACACTACGTAAAACATTAATGAAAAATGTGGCCCCCGTTTTAAAAAAGATCCAATTATTTAAAGCCTGGTACTTATTCTACCGGTCCCTTTTGCCGAACCGCAGTGGTGGGAGACAAGCATAGACATAAAGACGCGTGTGCGCGAGCACACACGCACACACGATGGGCTTCTTTTTAGTCTCCGTCTACCAAATCCAATCACAAAGTTTTGATCAACCCGAGGCTAAAGTAGAAGACAATTGCCCAATGTTCCGCGCAGTGGGACTGAACCCGTGACCATGTGGTTTGGAGACAAACTTCTTACCGCTCAGTCACGCCTGCGTGATTCGGGTTCCATGGGCAGCTTTAGACCTTTTTCCATCCAAAGGGTTTTTTAATCCAATATTTTATACGCTAATATTTATAATTGTATTTAAAGCGACGAGGCAGAATCATTAGCACGCCCGGCAAAATGCTTAGCAGCATTTCGTCCGTCCTTACATTCTGAGTTCAAATTCCGCGAGGTCATCTTTGCCTTCCAATCTTTCGGGGTCGATAAAATAAGTACCTGTTGATCAATGGGGTCGATGTAATCGACCTACCTGCCGCCATCCCCACAACTGCTGGCATTGTGCCAAAAATTTGAAATCAATATTTATAACTGTACACGCTTTGCATCTTGTCTTTAAAAGTAATTTACTTCATATTTCTCGAAGCTTCAGAATTCTTATAATGTAAATGTCTTGCAATTCTCCCTGGTGTCGGGAGCATATCAGTCATTGCTGCTGAATTTGGAGGTTCATGCCCACCGGCCAGCATATGACTTGTTTTTCTTTTGTTTTATTTTTTTTTTTTTAATGTTTTATTATTATTATTATTATTATTACCCAAGGAAATATTCTGCACGCTATTATGTCTGACTTTATCTTCTTCGAGTTCTACCAGTAAAAATATTCTATTTATATCTTTCGAAGTTTCTAAGTATTAATAATGTAAACGTACACACACACACACACACTCTCTCTCTCTCATGCGCTCTCTCTCTCTCATGCGCTCTCTCTCTCACGCACTCTCTCTCTCAGGCGTTCTCTCTCTCATGCGCTCTCTCTCTCTTTCTCTCTCTCTCACACACACTCACACACAAAGACACACACACATATGCATACATATGTGTGTGTGTGTGTGTGTGTATACGTGTGGATGTGTGGAACGTACATGTGTATACAACAATATATATAGGAATATATGTGGTGTGTGTGTGTGTATCTGCGGATAGGAAGAGAGGAGAAAGAGAGGGAAAGAAAGAGATACACACACACACACACAGAGGCAGATTGATAGAGAAAATCATGAAGATCAGCAACACATTAAAAGTGTCATATAACAGGAGGTAGGAAGAGTTTGTTAGTTTAAGATTAGGAATGGTGGCTGTTATTATTTATTAGACAGAATAGGTGGGCGTAATGTCTTTCTGAACTATCATTTACACGGCGATGGCTATACTTAGTGGATGACGTTGGCATGCCATACGCTTTTAAACATAAACTTTTGTGTGTGTATGTGTGCGTGCATGTGCGGGCGCGCTCGTGTGTGTGCGTGTGCATTATATACATGTAGATATATATATATATATAGTGAAAAGGTACGATAATTTTTTTTCCATAGGGTAAATTGTAGTGAAAAATATACAAAGAAAGAAAATGAACAAAAATTTTAAATTTGACAATATATATATATATTTACACACATACACACACGCGTACATACTCACACACATATATATAGTCGACTGGTTTCGCTTGTGCTAATCATGACTAAAAAGTTAGTGCTAATCTTGC
>NC_068985.1:41295958-41304263 GCF_001194135.2 Octopus bimaculoides
ATATATATATATATATATATAAAACTTTAACAAAAAAATGAATACACGAAACGAACAATTCACGTAATTGCTTCCAGTTGCCAATGTACTAATGGCATACTTTCGACGATGAGATTGCACAACACTCTGATACTGCTGCTGCTACAACAACAAGAAAAAACAACAGAAACAACAAGAACAACAACTACTACTACTACTACTGAATGTATTGTTGATAACAACAAAAACATCAGCATCAACAACACAAAGTCTTCTTATTCATATATTTAAATAATTATTGTCTTTATCTCCCACAAATGGGACTATAAAGGCAAGAGTACAAGGACGAATTACAAAAGTTTTGGGGATTAATGTAGAATCGTGTGCGCGCGCGTGTGTATATTATTCTGTGTGTGTGTGTGTGTGTAATTGTGTGTATCAGTAAGTGTATGTATAAAGGGCCCGAAAATCTAAGCACACAAAAGGCATGAAAAAAGAGGTTCCATATCGGTGACAAACAATTACGCTAATGAAAATAACCCTTTCTACTATAAGCACAAGGCCTGAAATTTTGGTGGAGAGAGTAAGTCGATTACATCGACCCCAGTGCTCAACTGGTACTTATTTTATCGACCCCGAAAGGATGAAAAACATTTGCACTGAGAACGTGAATACAGCCATGAATACAACTAAGCATTTCGCCCGGCGTGCTAACGATTTTGCCAGCTCGCCGCTTATGGTAATGAAAATAACAGAAGAAGTAACAACAACAATATTATTTTCTATTATAAACACAAGATCTGAACATTTTCGTGGGAAGTGGGTAATTCGATAACATTGACCCCAGTGATCAATTGATACCAATTTTTTCGACCCCGAAAGGATGAAAGGTAAAGTCAACCTCGGCGAAATTTGAACTCAGAACGTAAAGACGGACGAAATGCCGCTAACGATTCTCTCAGCTCGTCGCCTTACTGACTAATAATAATATTAATCCTTTCTACTATGGGCACAATGCTTGAAATTTTGGGGGATGGGGATAGTCGATTACATCGACCCCTGTACATGACTGGTACCTATTTTATTGACCCCGAAAGGATGAAAGTCAAAGTCGACCTCGGCGGAATTTGAACTCAGATGGTAAAGACGGACGAAATGCCACTAAGCATTTTGCTCGGCGTGCTAACGAGTCTGACGGCTCGCCGCCTTATTGATTAATAATCATTAATAATGCTAATTCTTTCTAATAATGGTACAAGGCCAACAGTTTTAGAGGAGGAAGCTAATCGATTACATTGATTCCAATGTTTCACTGGTGTTATAGTCTATATCAATACCGAAAGAATGAATGGCAAATTTGATCTCGAAAGTATTTGAACTCAGAATGTAAAGAGCTGGAAGAAATGCCGCTAAATATTTTGTCCAAAGCGCTAACAGTTGTGCTAGCTCGCCACTTTAACCAATTAGCGCCCATGGTCCTTTTTTTTTGGGGGGGGACCAAAAGGATAATCCACATTTCTGCAACACCTGTATTTTTCTGAGATATCTTTTATTAGTCATCAAGACTGGAGTGTCTTTCAAATATTGTGATAATTTTTTTAATATATTTAGTATTAGATAAAGTCGTATAAAAAAATATTTTTGGTAATGAATCAAATAAAAAATTTGGGTACTAATGTATTAATAATAATTACAAGTACAAAGCAGTGACTCTCATGGCTTCTGTTCTTAACTGATTGGAATTTTTATCATGTACTTGCTTTGTTTTGGTGTAAAAGATGGGTTACAGGAAATATTCAGTTCAATACCACAGATTTGCTTGTCAGTTACTTGACCTTAAGCAGTCGAGCGTGTCCCTTGGTGACTGACAATATGAGCATCTCTGATCACGAGCAGTAGTGGGCAAACATCATAGCTATGTTTTGAGAGAGATTCTTTGGGGTTTATATAATTTACCTCTGGGAACATAGATGCTTCACTCATCATCCTTAAACAACCCTTATTCAGAGATCTTTTGAGTGGAATTTGCTATACGACTTGAAGAAAATTCTAACTGCACCTGCAAGGTCATGCGCTGTTTATCTTAATATGAGATCACCATGTCGTGCATATGTTGTGATGCATGTGCTTGGTGTACCCTTATCAGACGGGTAGTCCTGATGAGTATATTGGGCTTCGTGTATTTGTACCCCAGTGTCAGTTTGATGGCATGCTCTGCTCTCTCACTCAATAATAATGATAATAATAATAATAATAATAATAATAATGATAATAATAATCCTTTCTACTATAGGCACAAATCCTGAAACTTTTGGAGGAGGGGTTCTAGTCCGTTACATTGACGCTAAAGCTCGACTAGTACTTTATTTTATCGACCCCAAAAGGAAAGTCGTACTCCACGGAATTTGAACTCAGAACGTGAAGACGGACGAAATGCTAGCAAGTATTTTGTCCAACGTGCTAACGATTCCCCAACCCACCGCCTTAACGTTAATAATGACAACAATAACAACAACAATAATAATATCGTCAGAGCATTTTCAAGAATTTTTATCGCCGCAGACGAATGTGTCAACTTTGTAAATTACGAGACATTAGCGTCAGCAGCAAGAGCAGCAACAGAAATGATAACAACAGAGGCAACAACAATAATAACACCATCAACAGTAATGGATGCTGCAAAAATGTTTTATGAGATCTCATCCAGATGAATAAAAAAAAAGAAAAGAAAAAGAAAAGAAGCACTGCTCCACCCGTCCCTACAAACGTACACATACGCGTACACCCGCGCCAGCTATATAATTACAGGAACGTGAATGCATGAATGTATGTATGCATGTATGTGTGTGTATGTATATATATATATATATATATATATATATATATATATATATATATATATATATATATTTATGTATTTATATACACACACAAAACCATGGCTGTGTGTTAAAAAGTTTGAAACACGTGGTTCTGTGTTCATTTCCACTGCGTGGTATCTTGGACCGTATTAGCTTGTCTCTTTTTTTGCTTGAAAATTCTAGCTTCATCGGGTTGTCATTTAGACATTTACGAACATAACCAAGTGTACCAATGATTACTGGTATAGATATAAATTTATAATCAGGATAGAGGAGTTACAAATTCTGAAACATTTGTCCAAAGCTATTCTCCTTCTGAAACAGTTGTCCATAGCTATTCTCCTTATTTTGGAATAGTTGTTCATAATTGCAAGGAAGTTAGCCTCTATGACTCTGCACAATCTTTCTTTTCTTTTCCAAATAACTATGTCAGGTGCGTTATGCTTGTACTTCGTAGATTTGGCGGGAATATTCTACCAATAATCACTGTTTGGATATGTATATATTCAATCGCAGAATTGTTGTTTATATTCATCCCAGACCAATCTTCCTTTTGCAGATGGCATTGTTCATTGTTTAGCAATATCATGACGCAGTGGGATGTTGTATATCGATGAATATCTTTATAGCTACTGAATATGTGTGTATTGTTCTCTACAAAAGAGTAACATAGTCGTTATTTGTGGTTAATTTTTAGGAGTTTAAGGGCTTCACTGTCCCGTTTATTCAGTAGCTATTTCCTGCTCTTGGATTATGAAAGCTGAGCCATCGAAATGTGACATAACGTAACCTTGGACTGATTGCACGTTAATCAGTCATACGACACTGAAGCGATTATATATGAAGAAGTCACCGCCATTAAACATTATAAATGTAAAGCAAGCAGATAAATTCAGCCATACTTCTTTCTTCAGAAATAAAGAAAAGTGGAACACAACAAAATGATTCAAGTACGTCTGGCATTTATAAGAGCATGTTACTGATTGCGACATAATGGAGAAAGTTTTACGAAATGCTGATCATATAGCAAAGGAACAAAATGTTGCAGGTTATAGATAGCTGTGAAGTACCCCAAATCTATAAAAATCTGCAAAGTATCTAAATATCAGATCAGTAGTATTCCTTAAATGTCGCAACTCTAAGAAGTAGCTCTTGAAAAGTATCATATCACCTCGAAATGGAATGAATCAATACTTAACTATTTACGAAGAACAACTGAACTTTTTGCTGATCTCACTAAGGAGGTAGGCTGACAGAATCGTAACCACGCCGACAAAAATGCTTAGCGGTGTATTTTCCGACTTTACATTCTGAGTTCAAATGCCGCCGGGGTCAACTTTGCCTTTCATTCTTATGGAGTCGATAATGTAAGTATCAGTTGAACACTGAGGTCAATGCGATCGAATTCCCCTTTCTCCAAAATTGCCGGCCTTCTACTAAAATTTGAAACCAATACTACTGAGTTCATTATTCATTGTATGAGTTCCCTCTTTGAAACTCTGTAGTCCCACATTTATCTCCATGTAACAGTTTTTAAAAGTCTACTTGTTTAGTTATATATTTTTAAAGTCAGTTTCTATATATTTTTAAAATTATTTCTAATTACGGAAACGAAATAACAAGTTACGCTGCTTACGATATTTTTTTTTACTAAATATACCAGAATAAAACCCTACACAAAACAACCCATTTATGTCAGGTGTACTGTAGAATTTGGTGTACTTTGTCATCAAAAGATTAGTTGAGAAGAGATTACAATGTATTAGTATTAATAACGGACTATATCGTTTTATAAAAATATTTATTCTACTGTATGCATCGAGAAATCTAATTTTGTTCATGTTCACATCTATAACTTTAGTGTGAGTGTGTGCATGTAGGCTTATACATTTACACACACACATAATACAAATCTAGTTTCTGCGTCCAGTATTCTAACTGGGTATTGACTAACCCGAGATTATATTGGGAGATGTTTTCCTAAGTAGCCGTGCATTGAAATCGAACCCGAAACGACGGATGTTGTGAAGCAAACTTCATAATGACGCAACCGTGCTTGTGCCTTTATACCCACGCAAAGTTATGTCGAAAATGTATCAAATGTTTGTTTTACAAACATTTAGTGATGTATTGGAGAGATATACTGATAAATTTATTAATGCGTTGTGCCCACCCATTTTTTAAAAAATAATTTGAATAATTTTCTGTGAATAACACCCAGTTAATTAAAAAATAAAGCCCATGCCTGTTCTTGCTGTTATTTTCAGTGGCGTATGTGCTACTGACCTTTATCAATATCTCATGATGACGCCAGACATCTACGTCTGCTATGATAAATGTCGTCTGCTAGTGTGAATGTCGTCTGCTATGGTGAATGTCGTTTGCTACGGTGAATGTCGTCTGCTTCGTACTTAATAAGCCTCCGATGATTCTGTTTCATATTTTTCATCCTTTTGTATGAGCGCAAGAGTAGGTTATATGGGTAAGAAGCTCGATTTAGAACCACTATTTTTTTACTAAACATCCCACACCAAAAGCCTATTGTCCGGTACCTTGGGCAACTAGTTTTTCGTTATAGCCCCGGGCCGACCAATATCTTGTGTGTGTGTGTGTGTGTGTGTGTGTGTGTGTGTGTGTGTGTGTGTGTGTGTGTGTGTGTGTGTGTGTGTGTGTGTACGAGCGCGTGCGTCTCGTTGTGCTTGTCCCTTGCCACCGCTCGACAGCCGATATTTTTGTTAGGCTTGTTTATGTCTCCAGAAGATAGCGATTCTGTATCTCTGGGATTAGTTGACCAATTTGCTCGACTAATCCTTTCAAGCCGCTACCTCCCAACGAGCTTGCAATCTACTGACTGGCGCAAGTAAAAGATAAAAGATAAAAGATCTCAGGCTGTATACAAATTATTCTTGCTAAATGCCTATGATATAATATACTGCTATAACGCCAACGATATTTTTGTTTTTAATATAATACCTAAAAGTTCTGATTACCTCGACCCCAGTGTTCAACTGGCACTTATTTTATTGATACCGAAAGGATGAAAGTCAAAGTCAACCTCGGCGGAATTCGAACTTAGAACGTAAAGACAGACGAAATGCCGCTAAGAATTTTGTCCGGCATGCTAACAATTCTGCCAGCTAGACGTCTTGGATACGCCAAATATCAACGTAGAGTGAACTAGAAAAGCATTCGGAGAGCGCAGACCTCCGCCAAGCAGCTCATTTCCATCCATATACACGCATACTGAAAATCATCCAATTTCCCAAACCGGCAAAAACATAACCTCCTTGGCAGGGTTAAAAAAAAAAATAACACAGCCATATGATTTTTAAAAAAAACTTTAAAAACAGGAATCATCTGAAGCAGTTATAATACATAAATGACAACAGCAAGCTAGTTTCATCATACAACTAAAAAGAAACAAAAATTACCTAAAACTTGAGTGATACACACACAACACGAGCAAAATTACTAATAGAGAAACGAAAATAACTTTGGAAACAGCAACGCCACCATAAGTTACGTTGAAACGATGAACGTGTTTTCAAGGGAGATAATCAAAGAACGTAACATTGTAATACTTCACGTAAAGTAAATATAAGAAATGAAAAATCCTTCAAGAATCCAGAAAAATTCACGGATCACTACCAAAATTTCATCATCTGTTCTTTGTGTCATTACCAACTTTTCCTACAAGTTTCATCAAGGACCATTCACAACTTTTTGAGTTATTTTTCACACAGATGGACAAACGGACAAACCAACGCCGATGAAAACATAACCTCCTTCCTTGGCGGAGTTAATAAGTTAAATACTATGTCGCCAGTCTTATCGAAATGTGATAACGCGAAACTCGTAGTAATACGGTGTAATATTGCGTGTGTGTGTGTGTGTGTGTGTGTGTGTGTAAATAAATCTAATATATATTTATGTCTGAATGCATGTGATAGAATATGGTGCGTATGTATCACGTTCATTTACATAAGTATACACTTACATACATTCACACACACACACATATATATATATATATATATACTACGTCTACGTAAACGAATGTGGATGTGTACTTATCTATATGGGTACATTATTCGCCAGGGAATGTGTTATATATGTGCATATGTGTATACACGTAGATGCATTAAGTGCATATATGCGTACGTACATAGACGCATATGTGCATATATGCGAATATTCTGTGCACAAGTCTGTCTGTTATTGTGCGCATTAACAGGGTATAAATAGGATGGTTTGATTATTATATTAATACGGATTGATTGATTAAGAAATTTACCGACTAAAATAGACAGATTAAATTAAAAGCGAATTACATACATATGTAGATTGTACACACGCGCGCGCACACACACACTCACACATACATACACACACACTTCGTATATCTTCCTCTGTGTATGTGTATATTTGCTTGTGTGTATATGTCTGTGTGTGTGCATGTGTATATGCGTATGTATATATATCTCTGCCTATGTATGCATGAATATATCTATCTATCTATCTATCTATTTCTTCCTATACATAAATGCCTACATGTACGCATATATGTATATAAATTTCTACGTATATGCATATAATTATATGCAGGTGCTTCTCGTATATGCACACACACACATATATATACATATATATGCATATATGTATATATATATATGTGTGTGTGTGTGTGTGTGTGTGTGTGTGTAAATATATGTATGTATTTGTACGTATACATACAGAAACACATACACGCACACACACACACAGATTACACACGTACGTACGTATGAAATAGCCCATTAATGCACATAATCGAAATTGCATTAGTTTCTTCCACATTCTCTCCATACCCCCTCCCCTTCTGTTCTTCCTTCCCCTCATTCTCCTCGCTTCCTTCCAACCATCCATCCAGTCAGCCAGCCATCGTTCCTTCCTTCTTCACTACCATATACCACCACCATCACAGCCGCCGCCGCCGCCGCCGCCGCCGCTACCACCAGGACTGTTTGTAGCTGTTGTGATCGTACCGAGAGACTTGTTTATAACAGCATCTCAAGTGGCGAAATAATTAAATCAAACGAGAATCAAAGGATGGGTAAATCATAGTCGTGAAGAAGTGATGACGATGACGATGACGATGACGATGATAGTGAGATGATGGTGACGACGACGACGACGACGACGACGACGACGATGGTGGCTGTGGTGAATGAAGGCAACGGTGATACTGAAGGCGACAACTACGATGGGATGACGGTGATGATGATGATGAAATGATTGGTAATGACGATGATGGTGATGACAATGCCGGTAATAATGATGTTAAGTAAGCAAAAACAAAAAAAGAAGAAGAAAAGGAATACAGGGGATTTAATTACAAAAGGCTTTAGATGTAAGTAGACTGAGGAAAGTTAATGAAAATGGCGATGGATCTAGTGGTGGTGGTGGTGGTGGTGGTGGTGGTGGTG
>NC_068985.1:41304473-41305392 GCF_001194135.2 Octopus bimaculoides
TGGTGTTGGTAGTGATGGTCTTTCAGATGGCAACAGTAGGTAGACACAGTGTGGTGGTGGTGGTGATGATGGTAGTGGTGGTGATGATGATGATAATGATGATGATGATGATGATGGTGATACTGGTAGGGGTGGTGATGATGGTGGTGGTGGTTTGTGGCAGTGGTAGTGATGGTGGTGGTGGTGATGGTGATGACCATAGTGGTGGTGTTGATGTTGATTATGGTGGTGGTGGTAGTGGCGGTGGTGGCCTTGGTGGTGGTGGTAGTGGTGGTGCTGCAGCTATTGCTCAAGGCGATGGCTCTATCGGTCGTGGTGGTGGTGGTGATGAGTTCATGATTATGTCGACGGTGGGGGTACGGTGGGGGTGAAGGTAACGTCAGGGTCAGTGATGATGGTGGTAGCGGTGGTATTGGTGATGGTGATGGTAGAGGTGTAGACATCAGAGACTGTTGTATTGTAGGGGAATGAGTCGTTTAGTTTGTAACAAATAATTCAAATATAACCCCACCTCTCTTTTTTTCTCACTCTCTCTCGCTCCCTCTCTCTCCCTAACATACAGACACACGCTAATATATATACATTCATATCTACGTATATGTATGTTTTCATACATATATATACATACATATACACAAGCATACACTTCGATCTATCTATCTATCTATCTATCTATCTATCTATCTATCTATCTATCCATTTATCTATCTGTCTGTCTATCTAGCTGGCTATCCATCCATCCATCCATCCATCCATCCATCCACCATATATCTATCTATCGATCTTTTCTACTTGTTTCTGTCATTAGACAACGGCCTTGCTGGAGCACCGCTAGGTTACGGAGACATGAATACACCAGCATCAGTTGTCAAGGGATGATGGGGGAACAAGCACACACATAAATATATATATATATATA
>NC_068985.1:41306016-41311848 GCF_001194135.2 Octopus bimaculoides
TGTGTGTGTGTGTGTGTGTGTGTGTGTGTATCTGTGTTTGTCCCCTACCATCGCCTGACAACCAATGCTGGTGTGTTTATGTCCCCGTAAGCTAGCTGTTCGGCAAAAGAGACCAATAGAATAAGTACTAGGCTTACAGAGAATAAGTCGTGGGGTTGATTTCTTCGACTATACCCTTTAAGGCGGTGCTCCAGCGCGGCCGCAGTCAAATGACTGAAACAAGTAAAAGAATAAGAGTGTACATTCATACATACATACATACATACGCACGTACGTATGTACGTATGTATAAGAGCATAGTTATCAATGTCAGTTATTCAGTCTGAAGTCAGATTGATAGCCATCTGAGCGGAAGTTGAGTCAAAGCAAATAGGCTTTAAAAAAATTTATTAGTGTGCAGTAAATTGTAAGTCAAACATAGTGAGTCATGTTAACTCTGATTGTCATCTTTGTACCTATCACCCTATATGTAAAGGAATGATGTAGTTTATGGCAATTCTGTCATCGTCGTCGTTGTTTCAGCCCTTGTAGTAGTGACTTATAATCAGAGGTATGCCGGCCATGCACTTCGCTTAATTTTCTTTTGAATTCGTGTATTTAGGGTTACATTAATCATATTTTTCCTAGGATAGCGAGCTGGCAGAATCGATAACACGCCGTGCATAGTGCTTTGCTGTATTTGTTCTGGCTTTACGTTCTGAGTTTAAATTCTACCGTGGTCGGCTCTGCCTTTCGTGGTCGATAAAAAAAAATACCAGTTGAGTACTGGTTCAGTGTAATCTACTCCCCTGACGCCTAGATTAGAAATAATTATTCATCGTTTGATCTTTTGCCTGCAGAGAAAGCATGAGTATGTTATAGTTGTCTAATTCCCAGATTTGCTTTAATTAAGCAGACTTATGTTTAAATATGTTCCAGATGTGACCATCCTTTTAGTATATATTTTTTTGTTTAGATTTCATAATGTAGGACTACATTGTGCAACCTGTGACTCGTCGTATAAAAAGTATGACATTGCTGCTGCTGTTGATATTGTGTAGCAAAATCATAATAAAAGCTTTTCTTCCATCACCACTCGACAACCGATGCTGGTTTGTTTACATCCCTGTCAGCTAGCAGTTCGGCAACAGAGACTGATAGAATAAACACTAGGCTTTAAAATACGAAGTTCTCGGGTCGATTCAAGGCGATGCCCCAGCATGACTGCACTCCAATCACTGCAACAAGATAAAAGATGTGTCGTAGCCTACGTTAGTCTAGACCAGTGCTCCTCAACCGGTATGCCACGGCACACTGGTGTGCCACGAGACGATGCTATGTGTGCCGCAGTGTAACCTGAATATAACTTTTTCCCCTATACTTTTAGTTACATCTTTAATTTAGGTGTGCCGCCGAATTTTGAAAGGAATATAAGTGTACTGCAAGTGAGAAAAACTTACGGAGCACTGGTCTAGACCTGAGGTTCTCAACTGATTTTGTTTTTCACTTATGAAGCCCCTTTGATTATTATTTTATCCTGGTGGACCCCAGAGCCATTTCATGCTTAAAAGTTAGTTTTATAGAAGCTTCTTTCAAAATTCCTACTTTGATCTTCATACACTAACTTGTGCAGGTTGAATCATATAAAATGTTAGAGAAATAAATCTAGCTGCTTCTTGCAATAAATGTATCTTAAGCAAGAATTTTCATGAACACTTAAAATACTACTGTGGCTCCCTAATTTACTATTTTTCTGGTGCTGATCCCCAAAAATTTTCTATGAACCCTCAGGGGTCATATGGACTCCGGTTGAGAATCACTAGTCAAGACGATGAGCATTTAGTTCTTCCATCAACTAAACTAATTACTCGTTAAACTGACATGGAAGTGGACGAGTATTCCACAGAAACATATTGTTGTTGTTGGCACTCCGTCGTTTACGACGTCGAGGGTTCCAGTTGATCCGATCAACGGAACAGCCTGCTCGTGAAATTAACGTGCACGTGGCTGAGCACTCCACAGACACGTGTACCCTTAACGTAGTTCTCGGGGATATTCAGCGTGACACAGCGTGACAAGGCTGACCCTTTGAATTACAGACACAACAGAAACAGGAAGTAAGAATGAGAGAAAGTTGTGGTGAAAGAGTACAGCAGGGTTCGCCACTATCCCCTGCCGGAGCCTCGTGGGGCTTTAGGTGTTTTCGCTCAGTAAACACACACAACACCCGGTCTGGGAATCGAAACCGCGATCCTATGACCGCGAGTCCGCTGCACTAACCAGTGGGCCATTGCGCCTCCACTACAGAAACATATACCTTTAACGTAATTCTCAGGCAAAATCAGAGTAATACAGTATCTGACAAGGGCTGACCATTGAATTATTGGTACAGTCCATTTGTCAAGGTTCTGCAAAGTTTCCTCTTATCCAGAATCACTTGCAAGGCTTGGATCGAACAGAAACTATATTAAAATACAATTGTCCATTCAGTTTTTTTTTCTAAAGTGAGAGATCACCTTAACTTTTCGATAATTTAATCTTGTATAATTTTATGGTTTTAACTTTTTATCACTCTACATTTTCGTGTTCAAATAAAGATTCTTCTCCAATTAAAAGTAACAAATTACCCAAGGTATGACTAGGATACACAAGGCAACACTGGGAATGAACCCAGAATCACATAACAGCCAAGTAGACGTTTTAATCACTTGACTATGCCTGAAGATGCGTATGTGTGCGTAGGGAGTGCGCTTCGGCCAAGTTTCTTGGCAATAAATGAATGAAGGATAAAACCTTAAAACTCGTAATTTCCGGATATGAAGTTCCCGTCACAGATACCATTCACATATGACTGGTGTAAATAACTAATAAAAGTTAGGCACACGGAGGTAGTGATGTAGAATAAAATGTTACTCTTAGAAGCACTACGAAATTCCTGCAATAAGATTTGAACCCATGAAGATTGAGCGATAGCCTGTCATCTTGTGAAAACACGTTCACTAATAGTTTATGAGCTTGAATAAGTTTATATATCGTGGGAGGAAGAAACATCTGACGCTTCTGAACTTATACATCGTCGCAGAAAAAAAAAACATGTAAAACAGCTTTTGAGAAATCGCTTTCCTCAAAGATGAAAGGTAAGTCTCGATATGTCATTTCGTCATTTCCCACTTCTCTGCAAAGACAAGCAAACTCACTTCGTAAATTTCGGTGACGTAGACAGCCACCAGTTTCCTCAGACTTACTTTTTTACGTTCAAAAACTGTTGACTAAACATGTTATAAAAGAACAATAACACACACACATACTCTAAGTTTAAAATGTAAATTTGTTTTTAGTATCTACATTCCAGCAACGAGGCTTTGTATTTTTGTCAGAAACCAGCTTCTTCTACAAAGGAAGATTTCAAATGATTAAAAACAGAAGAGAACATACAGACATACATGCCTGCCTATATACATACATACATACATACATACACACATAGAAACATACATACACATACACGCATACATACATACATACACACACATATGCATGCATACATACGCACATACATGCACACATACGTATGTACATACACACATACAGGCGTACATACACACAACCGGACAGATATTGGTGTGTAGGACTACAAAGACATATACTGTCACGGAAATCAGCTGCCCTCTGGACATTAATGTCCTCCCGAAAATACAGGAGGGAAACAAACATTTTTGGACCATTGATAAGCAGTTTGCAAATCCACTGCTGAAGATACACTTTCAGTTTCATATTATTATTGGAACAACAAGGCGACGAGCTGGCAGAATCGTTAGCACGTCGGGTAAAATGCTTAGCGGTATTTCGTCTGCCGCTACGTTCTGAGTTCAAATTCCGCTGGGGTCGACCTTGCCTTTCATCCTTTCAAGGTCGATGAATTAAGTACCAGTCAAACAATGGGGTCGATCTAATTGACTAGTCCCTTCCCTCAAAATTTCAGGCCTTGTGTCTTTAGTAGAAAGGATTAATTTTGGATCAACAGAATGTGCCAACCCGTTTGGAGCAAAGTATGGCACAACTTGAGCCTTTGTGGGGAAGGGACAGAATGTAGCTCCTTAAACCATACGCTGCAAATGATTACGATACGTGGGACAATAAAAATCTGTAAGACATTCTTAAGATTCAATGGATGATTAACAAAAGATGCTTTCCTTCAAAACCTTACTACCAAGTAGGAGTGACCGACCAAATGAACTCAAAATTACAAAGAGAAAAATAACACCTATCTACATATACGCACACATACATACATCCGTCCATACATGCATGCATGCATACATACACACACACACATACATACCTACATGCATACATACATACATACTTCCGTGCATACACATACATACATGCATACATATATACATACATGCACACATACATCCATACATACAAATAGACAGACAGACAGACAGACTCATACATACATTGATACGTATGCAGGTACATATATACTTATATGCAGACATACATACATGCATACTTACGTACATAGATACATACATATACGCATACACATGTGTACACGTAAATTTATACACATAGACACACACACATATATATAGATATGCATATACACGCAGATACTAACACACGCAAACGTGTACAAAGCCACACGTTCACACACACACACACACACACACACTCATATACGTACACATACACACATACATACACGCACAGACACACATGCATACACACACACACATTGGCTTATACACATCTCTACTGAGAATGTGAAAAAGAATGACGATGGTGGGGGTGTGATGGTGGTGGTGGTGGTTGGGGTAAACCAAGCTTGGATTGCTATTGGTTAAAAAAAGATCAATGCGTTTTGCATGATACGTCACAGTCACGGGTTCTTGAAATGGAGTTTGGTAGTGGTGGTGGTGGTGGTGGGGGGAATAAGGAAAAGAAAGAGAACGATAGTTTGAAGGAGTGGGGAGAGGAGAGACTTGAGAGGAGGTGTCAGATTTATCAATAGGTGACCGTAAAATATCGCAGGGGTGAGGTGCGGTGCTGCTGCTATTATTGCTGTTCTTGCTGTTTAACTCCAGGTTAACTCTGAATAGGTAGACCTATAACCAAAGCATTCCAACAGTGACCATCCCGGCTTTATCTTTTGTACAAAGAACTCAGAATCACATTATTAAACGTGCCAGCTGTTATTTTTAGCAAGTCGAGTTGCCAATTGTAGAAATCCTTAGTTGTGTTGATGTATATATAGGAGGTGGTATGGTAGTGCAATGCTGGAAGTGGTCATGGTGTCCTTGTCAGTAGTAGTAGTAGTAGTAGTAGTAGTAGTAGTAGTAGTAGTAGAAGTAGTAGTAGTAGTAGAAGTAGTAGTAGTAGTAGTAGCAGCAGCAGCAGCAGCATTCCAGATGAAATTGGAAGTGGTCGTAAGATGGTGGTGATGGTGGTGGTAGTGGTGGTTGTGACGGTAATCGTAGTTTGGCAGTACTAGTAAAGATGATCGTAATGTTGGGGTTTGAAATGGTGGTGTTTGAGGTTATTGTGAGTATGATGATGATGATGATGATGATGATGATGATGATCATGATCATGACGGTCATGATCATGGTAGTGGTTGTGGTGGTGGTAGTGGTGGTGGTGATAGTGGTGATATTTTGGTGGTATTTGGTGTGGCGGTTGTCTGAACAGATGTTAGTTTGCGTAGAGATTAATTGAAAGCTAATGTTCCCAAGGCCATATCGCAATAACCGAAAATACACTGATCTTATGGTATTCAGAGATTCCCCAAAAAAAAAAAAAAACTGTTTGTTGAGCTGGCGGCACTTTGGGAAGTCAACTATA
>NC_068985.1:41311858-41312119 GCF_001194135.2 Octopus bimaculoides
ATATATATACAAACACACACACACACACATATATCTATCTATCTATCTATCTATCTATCTATCTATCTATCTATCTATCTATCTATCTATCTATCTATATAAACACATATGTATAATATATATATACATATGTATAATAATAATATTAGGGATAAAAATACTATATATTATTTTATTATTTTATGATTATTACTTTGTATTTTATTATAGTTCTTTTTAATGCATTTACTTATTGAATTTTTACTATATGTGACTGGATTT
>NC_068985.1:41312129-41314140 GCF_001194135.2 Octopus bimaculoides
TAATGCATTTACTTATTGAATTTTTACTATATGTGACTGGATTTTCATGGATGAGTTCATGAACTTTGGTTCTTTTCTCTAAATTATATATTTATACATATGTATAATATATATATATATATATATATATATATATGCCTTTGAGACATCAGATGATGGAGTGTTTCTGTACAGTAGAAGTGACGGGAAACTGTTCAATCTCTCGCGTCTGCGTGCCAAGACCAAGATCAGAAGCGTCCTGATCAAGGAGATGCTCTTTGCTGATGCTGCTGCTTTGGTATCACACTTAGAAGAAGCCCTGCAAAGGCTCATATATAAGGATCCCTTCCAGGGGCCCTATTATCGATTTTCTCAACAATCTGAGGTTTCCAGACATGAGTTCTACTCTCGTATCAAGTTTCATCAAAATCGATAAAACGATGTAGGAGGAGGTAGCTAACAACTCCACAAACACACCCACAGATAGAATTTCCCACATATGTAGTTGATATACCAACGTAGCAGATACTCAAACATGGAAAATTTCCCCGTAGATTGAAAAACAAAATAAGATGATGAACACCCTTATTCGATTATTGAACTTTATTGCATTCTCATCAGAGGTTATCTGCATCACTTCATCAATCCATGATATACAAGTAGCCAATGGGTTTATATACACAACAAATCCAGCAGCTTCAGAGAATTGGAGTTACTAATTTGCATGCTATAAGTAATCAACATTTTATTTAATATCTTTTCTGCAATAGGCACAAGGCCTGAAATTTTTGGAGAAGGAGGCAAGTCAATAACATCGACCCCACTGCGTAACTGGTACTTCGAAAGGATGAAAAGCAAAGTTGTCCTTGGCAGAATTTGAAAGCATTTTATTTAATATCAATATATAAAATTGAGGGTGTGGCTGCTACTTGAGAGTCACATACGCGATGTGTGTGTGTGTGTGTGTGTGTGTGTGAGAGTGAGAGAGAGAGAGAGAGAGAGAGAGAGAGAGAGAGAGATCCTTAATTTCCTTTATGTCTGCATTTTACTAAAAACTATATTTACCTGTGTATAGGTTGCACCCCAAATTTTGTGATGAATCTTGGTACGAAATATTTCCCTTTATAGCTTTAGCTTTGCCTCGTATATAAATCGTACCCCAGTTTTTTGTTGGGGGGGGGGGGGTGAAATCAAGTATATAGTAGTGCGATTTGTATACGACCAAATACGGTATATCTAAATCATTTTTGCCATATTTAATAATTTACATTATTGTGTTTTCTAGAAATAATTTTTGCCCTTCGGTGTAGTGAAAACATTTAAAGCTTATCTTGCCTGTTAAGTTTTGTGGATATGCTTTCGGTATCTTGTTTAAGTTAATTAAATAATCTGTTAGAAGTAAAAATGTTGTCATAGCTTATCTCGTATAAAGCTGCTGTTTTGTATGTTAATACTATGGATTTTGGTGAGATTTTATTGCTTCTCTTTGTTTTAAGTACGGGCTTAGCTTGAGTAGAAAATCGTTGTTGAAAATTCTACATTATACATCATACAAAAAAAGTTACTATCAAGGGCGTCTAAATCTTTATTGTGTTAGGCACATCTGGGATTTGAAACTGAGACCATGCTCTTCTTATATGGTTTTGTTATCTCTTTGCTCATAAATGCAAAAATAAATAAATAAATAGATAAAGAAATACATAAATACATTCCATCCCATATATTTTATCATCTTTTCCGTTTTATGGCGTGTACTTTCATGTATGGTTTCTGTGGTTAAATCAGGATATTTTCATAAAGAAGTTAATACGTGAATATATTCTTCGTTGACATTTTGTTTTTACAAGCAATGACAATGCTCTTTTATGTAATAGCTATGGTGTATTTTTTCTCTCAATCTGTTCATGTTTGCAGTTGAGCAAAAAGGTCGTCCGGACGAAATTTAGATCCAGTTGTGTAATCCAGTTAATGACAAACGCATGCTGAACTGTATACATTATAGGGTATATCGGGCACGTTTTATAATATATAT
>NC_068985.1:41314350-41314756 GCF_001194135.2 Octopus bimaculoides
TATACTTGGAATTTACAAAACACGAAGACAAGTGAAAAACAACAAACAGGTGTTTAGCGCTCGGAAAGTTGAGAAAGTCTTTTACGTTTCGAGCCTACGCTCTTCAACAGAAAGGAACACGAAAAAATAAACAGAGAGAGACTAAAAACAGCTTTAGTGGCTAGCGGGCGATCATAACGGTGGCTGGGCGGAGATATACATGCATATATGGGTACAGGACATCACCAACGGTTCAGACAACATGAAATACGTAAACAAACGGGTTAAATACATAGACGAGAAAAAATGGAGAACAGGACAACTAAACACAGAGAAAGGACTCTTCATCAGTTGTCGACAGTCTGTTAAATTCTCATTTCGAGCATATATATATATATATATATATATATATATATATATATATATA
>NC_068985.1:41314766-41315646 GCF_001194135.2 Octopus bimaculoides
GAGAGAGAGAGAGAGAGAGATACATACATACAAATATACATACATACATATGCATACATAGCACTTTATGAGTGTGAAACCAATGGTTACTCTGACAGGCTATAATTTTTAACTTCCTAAAAAAAGGACACACACACACACACGCACACACGCACACACACACACACATCAAACAATTATAAAGAATACGGAGAAAAATACATCAAATTTTTTTCTCTTAATTTTATAGTAGGCCATAGTACATAATCATTTGGTTACAATATATAGATACATTCACACGCACACACACACACACATTCATGTGTGTGTGTGTGTGTGTGTGTGTGTGTGTGTGCGAGGGTACGTAAGGGCGTTTGTGTATTTGTTTGCATGAATGTGCGTGAGTGTTTGTGCTTGAATGTGTATGGAAGAAAAAGAAAGCATTTTTTTTTTGTTCCAGAACTACAGCGAAAGTTCATTGAAAATCGCTGCTTTGAAATTACAAAACGCTAGCATGAAACTATAGTACGGGAGTAACAACAGGGACTAAACCTATGTACTGCACTCTACTCTGCGTTTGTATGGAGCACTTTAGTGTTCGATATTTATGACAAAAAAGGGGGGGGGAATATTACAACCGCACACTAGACTATATAAACTTCAGCAAATTCAATTAGACAGCATGCAAATATCCCAGTGAAAAAGAAAAAGGGAAAATATTCAACATAGTTTCTTATTTTTGAAGTAACATTTTACTGCTGCAGTGCTATAGCTTCGTTTCTTAGTTTTATGCCACCCACTTCTTTACAGGAAGAATTGAAAGTATTACAAAAGATATAGACACCCCACTCCACTACGCATACGTACACACACGTATGTATATATATATATATATATATGT
>NC_068985.1:41318097-41319042 GCF_001194135.2 Octopus bimaculoides
TATATATATATATATATATATATATATCAGCAGCGTATAAGGGTAAGATCCAGGGATCCAAGTGTAGGAAGTTTATAAGCTTCAAGCAGTCCTTGGCAGATATAGAAAACAAAAAGTGGACAGTAGGCGGTCAGGAACAATAAAAATTTATTGACGTCGAACGTTGGACACTTTTCCCGTATCGAAGTATACTAGATTTGTTACAAATACGTATAAAAATCATACATACACATACATAAAAATGCAAATATGTATATGTGTGTGCATGCGTGTGTATGCATATACATGCCCGCGAACGCATATACATACATACATATCACTATTTCGAGATGATATACCAAATACGACTATAAAAAACGGTATGTTTGTTTTTCTGTCTTGCAATTGTAGCTAGCCTCAAGAGATGATTAATAGAACTTTCATTTAATATCGTATGGATTTTCATATTGATTGATATAAATCACTGGTTTTCAACCGGGGTCCATACGACCCCTGGGGCTCTGCGTAAGATTTTAGTATGTTGGGGGTCCACGGACAAATTTTACTTTAGATATATTTATTATAAGACACAGCTAGTTTCTTTATCTAATGCTTAACATAGTTTAACATCTTTCTGGCCACTGAAACATGTTTTGTTAGAGAGTATTAATTTTGTTAGAGAGTATTAATGCAAACCTACACAAGTGAATGGGAGAAAAACAAAATTGGAATTTTAAAAGAATCATCTATAAAGCTAGTTTTTAAACTTCGAATGGCTATGGGTGTCCACCAGAATAGAATAGTAGTCAAAGGGGTACATAAGAGGAAAATGGTTGAGAAACAAGGATGTAAAGAATTTTACCGATTATCGAAAAGATCATAACTGACTCAAACATGTAATACCATGATTATCATTCCTTGTGCGTGTATGTGCGCGTGTGTATGTGTGTGTGTGTGTGTGTGTGT
>NC_068985.1:41319052-41322651 GCF_001194135.2 Octopus bimaculoides
TGTGTGTGTGTGTGTGTGTGTGTGTGTGTAATTCAACAATGAACTCATGAAAATCGCCAAAATAATGACAGGACAAAGTTAAGCACTCGTTTTTATATTAACACAGAGCCAAACGTTTTCAGCGACATTACATATTCAACAGAATGGAAAGCAGTTAATTACTGGTATTTGGTCTGTTGCCTCTGGGAAAATGGAACAAAAAAATATCGACATCGGAGGAATATGAATTCAGAGACGGATTCCTCGGGTTTTAAAAATTATAATTTAAGGTTTCAGAAAATCCATAGGATGGTGCTGAGGGATTTTGAAAAATATATAGTTCATAAGTTTGTTAAAATATAAGTATAATTAATAAAACAATTAGATTTTTATATATTTTTCCAAATTTCTAACTTTAGACCGTGGTGTTTTAAAACTTTCCATGCGAAATGTGCTATTATACTTCAGCTTTTCATATAAAGTGTGCTATTATATTGGGTTGGTAGATAAATCTGTTGGATTTTATCCCCCACCCACCATTTATTTAATTCCTTATTTAATTATTTGAATTATGAAAAATATTTTACTGTAGTATTGTAATGTTTTTGTTTTTTGTAGCTCTATTCTTTCTCCACAACATTTGTTCATCGTTTTGGAATTTTGAATAAATTTTATCTCTTTTCAGACATATGATGGTAGAGTGCCAAATAGAAAAAAAAAAAGAATTTATATGACAACCCAATATTTCAACTTTCCATATGGAGTATGTCAGTAATTATTTTATCATTATTATTATTTTTTTTATCTCCATTGCTAAAAAGCTTGGTGTTTCATTTACTGTAAAGAGACATAAAACAAGGACTGAAATTTGGGGATAGGCTATAGCCGGTATTTATTACGTCGGCCAGAGAATGATAAAAAGTTAAGTTGGTCTCGATGAGATTTGAACTCAGAGCCAAAAAAGTCCAAAGTGAATACCACAATACCTTAGTTTTTTTTGAAGTCTCAAAGCCAGAAATTCAGAGAGATATGTTCGAGGGCTTACTGAAAAGTTCCTGGTTTTAAGAGTATCGCGAAAGGCTTGGTTGAACGTTCAACCTACCGAGTTATTTTACAGGGCTTAGAAAAACTGAGGGACCGCTGCAATAAATGCGTGAATCTGAGAGGGGAATATGTTGAATAAAATTATAATTAACTGATCCTCCTGTATTTTCTTTTACCCAAAGCCAGGAACTTTGCAGCACCCCTTCGTAAGAGCTGATAATACCGACTACAGTACTTGATTGGTACTTTATTTACACAACCTCGGAAGGATGAAAGTCAAAGATGAGCTCGGCAATATCTGCGATAAGATTATGACACCCGGCACCCGGGTTTTGTCCGGTGTTCTACGGTCTTTCACACAAATAAAGATGGTGCTGAGGAGGAGGAGGGTTATTTTTAAGAGTGGCACAGGCAAGAGAGGTATACTTTATTTTTTTGCGTTACTGGTACTTACTTATTTTAGCAACTTTGGAAGGTTCATGACAAAGCGAATTCAATAAGAAATAATAGAGCATATAAAGTCTTCTGAATGAATCGATATTCCTGGATTAACTGAAAATTCTTGACATCTTTTAAAAACAAATTATGAAAAATATAATGAATTTACGTATTTATTATTTTTTTATTTTTCAGGTATTAATAAGCCTCGGCAAGGTTGGTTACGGCTTTCGGTATATACACACACACATATATAGATGGTTAAGTGAGTACACAAATTCATATACACATGCACTCACGCTCAGTCACTCACTCACACACACATACACAAGCACGCACACGCACACACACACACGTAACTATATATATATATATACATACTTCCATACATATATATACATACATATACATATATACATATTTACATACACACGTACATGCATACATATATATATATATATATAATATATATGTATGAGTGTGTGTGTGTGTGTGTGTGTGTGTGTGTGTGTGTGTAATTTAGGACAAACAGTATGTTGTCATTATAGTACTCGGAGTTTCGAATGTCGGAGCGAAGAGCTACGATATATTCTCGTCGGCTATTAATGGCAACAGACGCTATGAAAAACCGTTGAATAGAAGGGAAGTTACTCTAATTGGTAGAAAGAAAGACAAAAAGAAAAAAGATAAAAAAATACACGCAACCATATTCTCACAATACATATTCATAGAACCTCCAGCGTTCATAACGTCTACATACGTACACACTCACACAAACATGTATATGTACATGCACATATACGCACAAACATATATGTGCACGTACGTACTCATACATACACGTCTACACACACACGCACACATGTATATGTATATGTATATATATGTGTGTGTGTGTGTGTGTGTGTGTGTGCACGCAACTTCATCCTCATATACACATAGTGTCTGCATGCATATATATATAGTTAGACATTTATATATATAAATATATGTATATACGTACAGGCATACATTCTCACTCCCGCATATACATATATATATATATATATGTGTGTGTGTGTGTGTGTGTGTGTGTGTGTGTACACACACACACACACATACATATACATCCTCCTATCACATACCTACACCCGCACAAGTACAAACATATGCATACCCGTATAAATGAAGGGGACGTATGCATGAAAGTCGCACTTATGAAACGGATACAGTTTTACATTCATACACATACATATACGCATACACATATATACACATGCACACACATATACATATAAAATATATAGATACATATACATAAACTCACACACTTATACATTCACACAATTAAAAAGGAAAACAATGAAAAATATATATAAAAAGTTATAAAATAATGTTAAGGCATATAGGAAGCTTGTGCAGGAACATAGTAAAAATGCGGATTCTATCCGTAATCTTGGGAGTCCCAAAACCGTAACAGGTATTTTGTCACATGTGGACATAATCCAAAAAGTTCAGTTCTTGAATTTAGACATGTAGCGGGGTCGAAGGATCTTTTCCAGATGAGCCATCTTTCCATATCACAAAGACCGCACTTATCACTACCGTTGTCAGCTATAGGATTTACTGGAAGGCACAGGCGTAGCTGGAAGCTAAGAAGTTTGTTTCCCAATGACATAGTTCCGGGTTCAGTCCCACTGCGTGGCACCATAGGCAAGAGTCTCATACTATATAGTCCCTAGTCGACCAAAGCCTTGTGAATGGATTTGCTAGACGGAAACTGAAAGAAACCCATGGTGCGCACATATATATATATTTTTATACACACACACACACACACACACACATATCTTTTATCTTTTACTTTCTTTAGCTATCAAACTGCGGTCATATGTCTGCGTTTGTCCCCCACAACCGCTAGACAACCGGTGTTGATGTGTTTACGTCCCCGAAATTTAGTGGTGTTCGGCAAAAGAGACCGCTAGAATAATTACAAGGCTTAAAAGAAAAAAATAGTTACTAGGGTTGATTTCGATTAGAACACTTCAAGGCAGTGCCCCAGCATGCCCACAGTCCATTAACTGAAACAATCAAAAGTGGATTTGGTAGACGGAAACTGAAAGAAGCCTGTCGTATATATAAATATAAATTTATATATA
>NC_068985.1:41322757-41324751 GCF_001194135.2 Octopus bimaculoides
ATATATATATATATATATATGTGTGTGTGTGTGTGTGTGTGTGTGTGTGTGTGTGTGTTTTTGTTTGTCCCCGCCCACTATTGCTTGACAACCGATGTTAGTGTATTTACGTCCTCGTAATCTAGCGGTTCGGCAAAAGACCGATAGAATAAGTCCAGCACAAAGTCCATCCTTTGTGATGTGGTCAATGACCCTGAGAGTTATTCTAGCAAAATCCTCGCTTCATGTAGGGCCTCTCATGCTAGAGAGGTCAAAGGATAAGAGGCCAAACTTATACGGAGCACCTTTTCACAGAGGTAAAAGGTGTTTAAGTAAAGCCGGCATCCTTACCTAGAAGAAGATCAAAATTGCTGAAGGACCGATGAAAAATCAAAACTAACGAGATCTGGGAGAAGGCCTTCTCTCGGGGAAATAAACACGTATCCAATCGGAGAGAAGCCGAAAAAGCGGCCCAGAATTGAGTGGGGGATGTCATCAATGGCCTTTGTTTCATAGGGTTCAAAAGGTCTTAAACAAAAACAAAACATCGATTAACTACTAGTATCGATAAAATTCAGTTTACAATCGATTGTAGTTTTGACTGGCGGTACCTTGTTGTGGCTACTGATACGAGAATATGAAAAATGTTCATACAACATACTTGCGCACATGCACACATACATAAATATAATAATACAATTATATGCACACACACACACACGTACAAATAACAACATATATGTAACAACAATATATAACGCAATATTTCCAAACACGTACTGGGGTCGATCTAATCGACAGACCCTCTCCCCCAAAATTTCGGGCCTTGTGTGCCTGGAGTAGAAAAGAATATTTCCAAACACACACACACACACACACACACACACGTTCATGCCGGATTTTTTGTGTACAACACCGAAATCCCTGATACTGATGGTCCGGAACCTCTTATATTCCGCACTAATTTACGAGTTGGAACTTCAAATTCCCGCAGCTGTCAGACTAGTTTAGGGATACTTTGCACAAACTTACACCTAGCACAGTATATTATGAATAAACTTGTATCTTTGAAACTAATGTGCAAGTACCTGTATTTCATTTAGTTATAAAAGTAAATTTAATATTTCTTTAATTTTTAAGTGTGTTGATCAAAATGACCACCCCTGGTTCGGAAAAAGAAATGTAATCCGGCAGAACTTAGAGACCAAATGTTCCGGAAAAATCGTTTTTGTACCCACATGCACATGTCATGTCATTCGCCCACCTCTTCTACTTTTATCCAACAAGTGGAATATTTTACTAGCTTTGTCATTACATACTTCTATGCAGAGGAGAAATAAAATTGTGTTGTTCAATGCAAACCATAGAGCGTAAGTTCGAATCCGGTTAAAGCTTTAAAAAAGTATTCTGCGTCGTATTACGGAAAAGGATTTTCTTTTCTCCAATCATTTGTATTAATCTTCGCGGTGAAGCATAAGGTGTAGGCTAAAATATTTTCAAGTATACTTTTTTATTTATTTGATTCTTTGTTTGTTTGTTTCTTTCTTTCATCGCACGTTAAACGCGCGTTTCGATATATTTATATCTCATCGGTACAGTGTCTCGTGAACAATTAAATTTAAATTATTAGCAAATCTAAGAGAAAGTTAATTTCTATTCTGCTAATACATAACAATTAAATACTAACCCTTTGCCTGTCCAGTCTGTGCATCACATATGACACGTAGGACATATTTCTCTGGTGTCCATGCATCATATATCATACACATTCACATTCTTTACTAACCATCGGAGTAACTTGGGACTTATGAAAGGAAAGCTTTATACTACTCAGAACGTAACTAGATCTCTGAAGAGTTAACTCTCATGTTAAGGAGTACAGGAAAATAAAACGAAATGAAATACTTCCATCCACCATATTGGACGCGTTTAGTCTCTCTCATACACACACACACACACACACACACACACACACTAACACATACATATATGTATATAAGTATGCAGTGTCTATA
>NC_068985.1:41324891-41325544 GCF_001194135.2 Octopus bimaculoides
ATATATATATATATATATAAGCAATGTTAATTCTCTAAATGAAGTATTAACAGTAACTGCACGATAAAGTGTAGTATATTGCCACTTAAGTGTGGCTGACCCCTAGGGGTGGATGTTACTGTTGCTTTTAGCCCCAGGAGGACATCTCCTCCAGCTGGCTTATCGACACACGACTGTGTCCTGTTTGCCAAGGGTAGTTATCCCTCTCACCAACATCTGCAGCATGTATATATATATACATACATAATATATATATACATACATAATATTGATTTCAAATTTTTGGCACAAGGCCAGGAATTTCATGGACGGGAATAATCATCTGGTACTTATTTTATCGACCGCGGGAGGATTAAGCGCAAAGACTACCTCAGCGGAATTTGAACTCAGAGAAACGAACTGCCGAAAAGCATTTTAGCGCGGCGCGATAACGATTCAGCTAGTTCACCGCCCTACATCCTGCGCGCACACACACACACACACACACACGGTAGTGGCTGTGTGGTAAAAACCTTGCTTACCAACCACATCATGGTTCCGGGTTCAGTCCCACTGCTTCGGGCCGACTAAAGGTTTGTGAGTGGATTTGGTAGACGGAAAGTGAAAGAAGCCGGTCGTATACATACATACATATATATATATATATATATATA
>NC_068985.1:41325970-41327489 GCF_001194135.2 Octopus bimaculoides
TATATACTGTGGTGTCTGGGGAGAGTCAACAAACGAGCCAACACACGAACTCATAAAGAATCTTGAAAACCAAATCCAAAAACGAAATATATATATATATATATACACATATATCTGTGTCTGTATGTATGTATGTATGTATGTATGTATGTATGTATGCATGTGTGTGCATGCGTGTGTATACAATATTAATGCTTATTTTTGATGTGAAGTTAAGTATAAAATCAATTAAACATTAAACTGGCGGATAACTCAATGCTTTTTATTAGAGCACCCATTTATTAATTTTTGCAAGAAAAATGTGCGTGTATGAGAGTTTATGCGTGTATGAGTATGTGTGCGTGCGCGTGCGTGTGTGTGTGTATGTGTGTGTGTTTGTGTGTATGAGAGTGTATGTGTGTACGAGTATGTGTGTATGTGTGTGTGTGTGTGTGTATGTGTAGTCGAACAGGCCGCTGAGGCAAAACTTCGAAGTTACAATCTACTCAAATGTGATTAACAAATACAATTCACTTAATATAATCCCACCAATTTTTTTTTCCTGTAAATTAACAAATGCTACACACGCACACACACATAAACACACACACACACACACACACATAAACACACACGCGCGCACTCACACATATACACATAACGTGTATGTCGTTATACACTAACATAAACAACGAAAAGAATACAACATAAACCAATATAATAAATTAAAAACAAAAAAAATAACAATGAAACCTACCAAATGTATAAATATTTTGTTTGGCTGGGTAGCGTCAGATCACTTAAAATTATATTAAATAAATGGAAATGTGTCTGCGTATGTTTTTGCGTGTGTATGAGTACGTTGTGCGGTATTTTTTTTTCTCTCGCAACGAAATGTCGTTCGTAAACCGAGTTCTGCCGTTAAATGACAAGAGTCGAATAACTATCTATCGTTCGTTCGTTTAACCACCCGTTCAATCAATCCACCCATCCATCCACCCTTCCATCCATCCATTCATCCGGACATCCACCCATTCATCCATTCATCCAGCTAAGCAGCCAATACCGCACTCACACGCACATACATACCTTGATCACGTGACTCACACCCCCACACACGCACACCCTCATCCGCCACCATCTCTATACTGAACGATTTCGCACAAACACACACACACACACAAACACACAGGCATGCACACACATATACAGATATACACACATACACATACATATACACATACACACCCGCGCGCACACATGTTTATATACCCGACGACACCATCCGTAATACGAACACTCCCCCTTTCAATCAATCCATTTATTCCTTCATCCAATTATACACCCATGCATGTAACCATCGCAAGCAAAAAAAAAAAAAGAACAAAAACAAAAAAAAAAACCCACCACTCTTACACCTGCTCATACACATACATAGACAACAGCGCATCGCCGAGATCCTCCTTTCCACCACCGCCGCCGCCTCCGCCGTCGCCTTCATCACTATCACCACTACTACCATCAAATCACTATTACCGAC
>NC_068985.1:41328324-41328954 GCF_001194135.2 Octopus bimaculoides
TGTGAAACGGTGGTGGAGAACAAACACCGCCACAATGACACACACACACACACGTACACTTGTTTCAATCATTAGACTACGCCCATGCTGGGGTACTACATATATATATATATATATATATATATATAGTTGGAATTTACAAAAAAAATCCAAACAAAACAAAAGACGAAGACGGGTATGTAAACAACGAACAGATTCTTTTCTTTTACTTGTTTCAGTCATTTGACTGCGGCTATGCTGGAGCACCGCCTTTAAGGGTCTTTTAGACAAAGAAATCGACCCCAAGACTTCTTCTTCGTAAACCAAATACTTATTCTATCGGGGAATTTTTGTCGAACCGCAAGGTTACGGGGACGTATAACAAACAGCAACATGAGTTATTAACCGATGGTAAGGAAGACAGACACAGACACAAAGACACACACACACACACAAATATATATACATATACATACACATATATATGCATGTATCCCGTCAAATACTCGAGACGAGGAGTAGATACACAGCCGACAACTGATGAAGGGTCCTTCTCTGTGTTTACTTTTCCTGTTCTCCATTTTCTCTCGTTGTTTACGTATTTCATATTGTTTGATCTGTTGTTGACGTCCTGTACCCATATATGTATAT
>NC_068985.1:41329943-41337865 GCF_001194135.2 Octopus bimaculoides
TACATACATGTACATATATATGCATATACTCATATATTGTTTATATATATATATATATATAGATAGATAGATAGATAGATAGATAGATACGACGGGGTTTTTTCAGTTTCTGTCTACCCCAAATCTACTCACAAGACTTTTGTCGTCCCGGGGACAGAACAGAAAACAGTTGCCCAAGGAGCCACGTAGTGGGACTGAACGTGAAACAATCGTGTCTCCGAAACAAATTTCATACCACACAGCCACGCCTGCGCCTTCAGATACTTTTTATATGATATGACTGACTCATCGCCCTCGTCATCACCATTTCTTCCACCGCCATCACCACCACGACTACTACTACTACTACTACCACCACCACCACCACTACTACTACCACCACCACCTCCTCCTCCTCCAACAACAACAACCACAGCACCCTCACCACAATAACCACCACCCTGCCCAACACATTAGCATTGACATCTAGCTAAAATCAACAATGAGTTTAAGCTTCACTGTGGCCTCTGTCGCCGCCACTACCACCACAACCACCACTACTACAATCATCATCATCATTATCATTATCATTACCACAACTAGAACGACAACGACGACGACGACCACCACCACCACCACTACCACCACCACTACCACCACCAACAACAACTGCAGAAAACGTAGTGGCGGCAACCTCCACCGACCCTGTTATTTTCTTTCTGCTCTTCCCTTCCACCCACACCCATACAAACACCCCGACTACAGGGTCACCCGTATAAAACTGCGAAATATGATTGACAGTCGGGTATCTGGGACAAATTGAGGAGTACGTACATAGTCGTGACGGTGGAGACGGTACTGATGATGATGATGATGATGATGATGATGATGATGATGATGGGGAAGAAAAGAATAAGTATTGCGAGTAAAACGTCAATGGCGGCGACAGAGGTGGTAGTGGTGGTATTGATTGTGGTTGTGGTTCTGGTTATAGTGGTTGTTTTGATTGTGGCGGCGTTGATGACGGGTATGACGGTGCCTCCCACTAGACAGGGATGGGGCGGGGAGAGGATGAGGGTGATTTTAATTGTAGTGACAGTTTGGGTTGTAGTAGTCGAGGTTGAACTACTACTACTACTACTACTTAGTAGTAGTAGTAGTAGTAGTATTAGTAGTAGTAATGGTGGAGGTATTGGTGTTGGTGGTTGTTATTGTAACTATGGTAATAGCTGTTGGGTACCGTTGTTGTTTAGCGAGCTGCCGGAATCGTTAGCGAGTCGGTGGGGAATTGCTCAGCAGCTAGCATTTCTTCCCCCTGGTTTTTTACGTTCTGGGTTCAAATGCCGCTGAGGTTTACTTTGCATTTCGTCGTTTAGGGGTAGATAAAGTAAGTAACAATTGAGCTCCGAAGTCGACGTAATCGACTTTCCCTTCCCCTCAAAATTGCTGGCCTCGTGCCTAAATTAGAAAAAAATTTGTTGTTTAGCTCCAGGTCAGCTCTGATCCGGTGAAGGTTGCGTGGCTTAGTGGTTAGGGTATTCAGCTTACGATCGTAAGGTCGTGAGTTCAATTCCCAGTAACGCGTTGTATCATTGAGCAAGACATTTTATTTCACGTTGCTCCAGTCCACTCAGCTGACAAAAATGAGTTTAGTACCTGTATTTCTATGGGTCAACCTTGACACATTCTGTGTCACGCTGAATATCCCTGAGAACTACTTTAAAGGTACGCATGTCTGTGGAGTGCTCAGCCACTTGCACGTTAATTTCACGAGCAAGATGTTCTGTTGATCGGATCAACTGGAACACTCGTCGTCGTAAGCGACGGAGTGCCAGTAGCTCTGATCCAGCAGATCTATAATGAAAAGCATTAAGCTCTTTTTTTCTACTAGGCAGACAACTCAGATCCATATCATTATCCAAAGTAGGGTATACGTTGAGGGAGATTTAGCTGTTGTTTCGCAGAAGTCCTTCGCTGGTCTATGATAGATAGGGCCATTGTCATTAAAGTTAAACCAAAACAGGCTTTTCAAAAACTTTTAGAATGCCTAGAAAAACCGCTATATACCTCTAAAGTTATGTTGAAATGCTTGATCTTCGACTATATAATGATACAGGGAGAATTTCTTCCCGATTTACACCATTTGGAAGATTTAGTAAATATCTATCTTGAAAATGCCACATCCATTTTTGTCATGCACATCACACTAGGTAAATGAAAACTGTTTCCATAGCAGTTTTTGAAGCACCGCGAGGTTTTTTTATGTTGCTCAAGAGAAATATAGAAGAGTTAGTAGCTAATATTTTCAGGTGGTAAAAAAAATTCGTGTGATATCACATACGTCACATTTTTTAAAAATTCTATTTATAAAATTCAACATACATTGCAGGTAAAAAACATTTGTTTCGTTTCATACTTACCTGGGTAGTCAAACTTTACTGTCAAAGATGAATCAATACAATTGTTGTAAATGTTCAACATTTACAACTTAGATATTTCACGATTTGTGTGTTTCTAACTGCTGCGTTCGTCACACGAGAACGACAAGGTAATTGATAAGTAGTTGATAGGTAATAGCGGTTGATATGATGATGGGAAACTATCTCAACGAATTTGTTATCTTGTCGAAAGTTATTGGGGACACAAAGTATTTCATATGATATAAGTGCAAGACAATACTTGGTGAGATACTCACAAAAGCTTGCTTAATTAACGCCTGTTATTCTGGGGGTGCAGTTAGGGTTCAGTCTCACTGCATGGCACCTGGGGCAAATTTTGGGGATTTGGGGCTATAATCTACTGTAGCCCCTAAAAATTGTAGGCCTTGTGTCTATGATCGAAAGGATTATTATTATTATTATTATTATTATTATTATTATTATTATTATTATTGTTATTGTTGTTAATGCAGCGAGCTGGCAGAATCGTTAGCACGCCCGACAAAATACTTAGCGGTATTTCCACTGCTTCATTGATGACATTAAGATGCTTCAGATGAGGTTGTTGTCGACAATATTTCTTAAGTCTGATATCGGATGTGGATGAACTCAAATATTTCCTTGTTTTCAGCAACGTATTGTTCTGTTTCACACTGGAGCGCAGAATCACCTCTTATTTACCATTACTCTCAGGTCCGTTCTGACCCGGAATGGTAGCGCCTATCAGGGTCCCATCTGTGAGTTCAATAGATGTTTGTAAGGGTAGATAGAGCTTCTTAGCTGCGGTGAAACCAATCAGTCTAGGAGAAGGAAAACTCCAAAGTTAATATCCTCTTCCAACAATTCCTAAGCGAAACACGGAAGAGTGTGGCCGATGAAACTAACATGAGGTATGTCCAATAACATAGATTCATATAATGGAAGCAACTATCACATGTTAGTGTACATTTTGCTTGAAGTCAAGTTGGAGTTTTAAACCAGTGAAATAACCATTCGATAACTTTCTGAAGTAAAGAGTCTTCTGTGGAAGTATATATTTTACTGGGATTGATGTCATGTGTGCAGCTGTTTAAGCAAATTGCTGAAGAGAAGTAAACCGAACATAGAATCTTGGTAGACACAATAAATAAAACCGTATTTATTTGTATGTGTGTATATAAACGAAACACAATCATTCACACAAACACACACTTACAGCCACATACACGTAATACATACATATATGCATACGTACATACATTCTGGCATGCATACATAAATACGTATTTAGGTGTGAGCGTGCGTTTACATGTATATGTTTATATAACTTCACTTATTAATCAATTAAATTCAGTAATGAAGAAACCTTCAACTCAAACCGTGTATACTCCTCTAATCACGGCATGTATATAAATATGTATGTATATGCATTCATCATATAGGTACATATTTGCATATATATACATACAAGCATATATATATATATATATATACATATCTTTATATACACATACATATATTTTTATATGTATATATTTGTGTATGTATGTATGTAGACACACATATACTTTCTTATGTGTGTGTGTGTGCACCCGTGTGGACGTTTTTATATCCATACAATGAGATCCAGTAATAATTATTTACAAAAATAGATAAATATATAAATACAATAAAGATCAACTGATCAATACTTCAACAAATCGACGAACCTTATTGTTGAATTTAGCTGTCGTAATATGCTTATGTGAGCGTGTCTATGTCTTTATCTATGTACATCTATCTACCGCCTGTATGGGTGTATGTGTGTGTTTGTGTGTTTGAGTGTATGAGTGCGTGTGAGAGAGAGAGAGAGAGAGAAAGAAAAAGAGTGGATGTTTCTCTTTTTAATTATTAGAATTCATCCCATAACGAAAGAGCAGGTTTCTAACGCTGGAACACAGATAACAAGAATGTGTTACATGTGGAACTTCAGTAAACTCTTGCACATATCTACTGTTCCACTTACAGATAGTCAATCCGTTTCTTTCTTTAAAAACTCTAGCTATACGAAATTGTCATATAAACGTTTATAAGCACGACCAATTACACCAATAATTATCGGTATAAATGCGCCTATAGTGTGAGTATAGAAATTGTGTGTATGTATGTAAGTACATACATATAAGGTGACTGTCAACTTGTAGACCAGTGTGACCATCACTTACATAATATCTGAGCCAAGTTGTTAAAGGAATGGCTATCAGCGATGCCCGTAATGAAATATAAAGTCAATAACCGATTGAACAACACCGTTAAGACTCTCACCTACAAAGTCAAATAGTGCAGAAACAAGCAAGAGCAACATATCCGGCTTCACGATGAGGTGGGAGTATTTCGGAATTTCCTTCACCTCGAGACATGTCAATATAAAGACTAGGGGTCTCTCACTCCCAACTGTTGGATGGCCGTTTGCTCTACTGAGTTCATCTGCCCTTTGACAATTTTGTTGTTCAGCCTGCAGTATGTCCAGCTTTCAGTGTACCTACCTACCTACCTACCTACCTAACTACCCACATACATACATACGTACATACATTCATATATACATGCATCTTTTACTTAATAGGATACCAATTTCACAGTGTTTTTTTTTTCATTCTCGAGCTTATCTCCCCTTTTGATTTAGGGTTACTCGCAACTGCCACTAGGCGTTTGCTTTAATTTCTCTGAAAGCGAAGATAATTTTAATAAATGAAGAATTTACCTTTATTTGACTTTGTTGTTAAATTCGTGCCAGTTGTCACTCTAAGTTTCAGTTTTAATTATATATACAGAAATGTGCGTGTGTATACATATTCATAAACATACATACACACACATAGATGAATATGGATATATATATATATATATATATATATATATATATATATATATATATATATCCATACGTGTGATATATGTGTGAATATAAGTATATACACACAAGCACAAACACACACACAAACGTTGATGATGAACTGATAAAAGTCCTGCTCAACACAGGAAAGGTTGGTAAATAATTGCTTAATGGAATTAAATCGATGAACTTACACTAATACCTTCATTTAGAGGATTAAACCAGATATTAAACTGAGGGGAAATACAAATGACATATTGACATCAACGCATTTGGATATTGTCAAAAAAAAAAATGAATTTCTTTGATACATGCATTTGAGTTCATTCATTGGAATAATTATGTTCCTTCAGAACGTCGTTAAACAAAGCTTCCCATTTATAACACGAAGTTCAGATACTTTGAAAATCGTGACAGATAAAACAAAAAAATTTCGGAATAGTGAAGTATGAAGCCTCTGTTTCGAATGACGAATAATTGTTCAAATAACTACAAGAATACAATAACAGCGGGTGATAAATGTATAAATATATGGATTTATATGCGAATGTAATTTACTCTCACTGTGAAAAGAAACCTAGGCGGGCGTTTTTTTTTTGTAAGGGGAGGGGATAACTTGGGCTCACGATTGGACTGACCTATTTTAATTCTTTCTACTATAGGTACAAGGTATGCGATTTTAGTGGGAGGGGCTAGTCGATTACATCGACCCCCAGTGCTTGACTGTTACATATTTTATCGGTCCTGTAAAGATGAAAGACAAGGTTGACCTCGGTGGGATTTGAACACAGAGCGTAGAGTCGGAAGAAGTATCGCTAAACACCTTATCCGCTTGCTAACGATTTTGCCAGCTCACCGGCTTACTGACCTCTTTTAATATTACCTAATTCATCAGGTTCAAATATGTATAGCTACACGTTTGTCTTTGTAGTAATTAACTTAATGAAGGCGATTAGCTAGCAGAGTTGTTACCGAGCCGGACAAAACGCTTAGTGGCATTTATTCCGACTTTACGTTATGAGTTCAAATACTGTCGGGGTCGACTTACTCCATTTCCGAAATTCCTGGCCTTGTGCCAAAATTTGAAACCAATAATTAACTTTATGTCTTCTATCTACATACTGACTCTCCTTCTCTCTCTTTCACACACACATACAGCAGTATACATATATATATATACTGCTTATATAGGCATGTAGGTATGTATGTATGTATGTATGTGTGTGTGTGTGTGTGTGTGTATGTATGTATGCATCTATCTATCGATCGATCTATCGGTCTGTATTTTTCTCTTCCTATCTACATACATATACCTACGCAAACATGCAGGCATTCACACACACACACACACACACACACGTTCACATACGCACACACACTATCTGTCTGTCTATCTATCTATCTATCTATCTATCTATACACAGAGAACTTGTGCATACGTATGTATGTATGTATGTATGCATGCATGAGGTGCCGAGTTCTGTTCTACTGCATGGCATCTTGATCGAATGTCCTTCTCAATAGCCTCGTTGTGAGTGAAATTGGGTTGATGGAAACCGTACAGAAGACCATCGATTGGTTTGAACCTGTAATTCAAAAGTGAAGTCTTGTCCACATATTGTGCAACGTTGATTCTATCTGAGAATTATATTAAGGGTATACGTGTCTGTGAAATATTGAGCACAATTCATTGAGCAAGTGAAACAGAATGAGGGCCACCTATCCACGTCTGTATTTATGCATGCATACATATATGTATGTATGTATGTATGTCATTCTTCAGCTTATTTCAAGATTTCTTGCCAATGAAGAAAGAGCCAGTTTCTAACCTAGATCCAAGGCTCCTTCATTGGAAATTCAACATCAACAACAGGGTATTTTTGTATGTATGTATGTATGTAATGTATGTATGTATGTATGTATGTATGTATGTATGTATGTATGTATGTATGTATGTATGTATGTATGTATGTATGTATGTATGTGTGCAGATTTGTATGTTTTGCTTTATGTATGTATTCTCATGCATATAGTTGCATATCTAGACATGTTCATATGTATTTCAATGCTAAACTTCTGGAAAGTTTTACAGATTTTAAAAATTCTAGTAACGGATTGGATCTGTAGTCTTCGAATTAGCTTTCTAGTGTATGTATGTATGTATGTATGTATGTATGTATGTATGTATGTATGTGTGTATGTATGTAGGTAGGTAGGTACGTACGTATGTATGTATGTGTGTATTTATGCAGGTATGTATGCTATTACTTAGTTTTATTTCTAGATTTCTTGCAGATGAAGAAAGAGTTGGTTTCTAACCTAGATCCAAAGTTTCTTCATTGGAATATCAAAAATATCAAAGGAGTAGTTGTGAATGTATGTGGGTGTATATGTAAGCATTTAGAGTCAGTATATGGGCGGGTCTGTACATATATATGTATGTATGCATGTATGTATACACACACACACATGTATAATGTAAACATATGAAATAGTTTCCAGCTGGTCATGGAGGACACTGGCTTATTAGATATGGATCACTACAATGACCATGGAAAGTGGATCTGGCTGCGATATGTACTTGTACGTGTTCACACACACACACACACACACACACACACACACACACACACACACACACACACAGAGAG
>NC_068985.1:41338270-41338789 GCF_001194135.2 Octopus bimaculoides
TATATACATGTGTGTGTGTGTGTGTGTGTGTGTGTGTGTGTGTGTGTGTCTCTGTGTGTGTGTGTGCATTTGTGTATTTCTGTTTGTCCCTTCTCCGCCGCTTGACAACCGGTATTTATTTACGTTCACGTAACTTGGCAGTTCAGCAGAAGACCACGATAGAATATGTCCTGTGGTCGATTTGTACAACTAAACTCTTGAAGGTAGTGCTCCAGCATGGCCTCAGTTGAATGACCGATACACGTAAAACACGCTAGATATTCGCGTGTTTGTGTGAGCCGGCGAAGATGTGGCTGCATTGGTTAAGAAGTTTGTTTCGAAACCAGGTGCATCTGATTTCGATCCTGCTGAGTGACAACTTTGAGCGTGCGCTTTTTCTGATGTCTTTGGTTGAGATTTGGCAGATGGAGCCAATGTAAATGCTCATCGAATAGCACCATGTATACTTATTCATGTAGAAAAAAACTGAACTCCAGAGGAATACGATCCCAAACTACTTTTGTGCAAAGAACACGTTGA
>NC_068985.1:41338799-41340418 GCF_001194135.2 Octopus bimaculoides
ATATATATACACATACATACATACATGTGTTTGTGTCTATATATATACACATACAGAGAGAGAGAGAGAGAGAGAGAGAGAGAAAGAGAGATAGATACATACATACATACATACATACATATATACATACACACATACTTGCATGCATACATACACACACATACTTGCATGCATACATACACACACACACACACATATATATATATATATATATATATATATATATATATAAATGTATGTATAAATATCTATATATAGACACCACATAGCTATATAAACATACATACACAAACACACATTATGGTTATACGTTTATGCATATTTAGACACACACACACACACACATACAGACAAATCACATACACTTGTACACGCGCACACACGCACAAACATGCGATACCAGCTGAATTACGAAAATACGTCCTACTGAGAGATAAACATCACACATGTGATGGAGTTTGAAGGATGTAGCTATGAGAAAAACCTCTCTATTCGGTAGTCAACTAAGGAAACTATGCATAGTTGGTAGAACTGCTAGAAACGGCAACTATATCCCCTTAAAAAAAAACACAGAACTATCTAAAAACAAATACAGAAGGAAGGACACAACAAGCTTGTCCTGCTTAGAAATATATCAAGCAACTCCCCCCAAATCTTAACGCATTAAAAATAGAAGATACATTGAATAGTACGGACATTAGATATACTATAAGACGAAGTAGTCACGATTGGAACGCTTTCCTTTGATCATTGGTCTACTCAACCGGGGTTGAGTTGGGTGCTGAATAACGAAAATATCTCCGTTCTTCTCAAAACCGAAGATTATATATACATACATAAATACGTAAATACAAAAAACGCGCGTACACACACACACAGTCACACACACACACACACACACACACATTTATCGATCTGATCGGCTAATCCTTCGAAGCTTTGCACCAGCATGACCGTAATCTAATAACTATAGACAAAAGAGTAAAAGAATATATATATAATATATATATATATGCATATGCGTGTGTGCGCGCACGTGTACATATGCGAGTGTGTGTGTGTGTGTGTGTGTGTGTGTGGTATGAACACTTTCATAGAACATAAAATGTAATATATTTAAGTGAAGGGGTTGTGTTTTATACGTAAATGCTGCAGAAAGTGTACTTACGTACACCATTGGCACTAACTCTCAATACACATAGACACACACGAATGCATGCATACATACAGACATACATACGTATACATCGATAAATACATGCATTCACACACCCATACATACATACATCCATACATATAGATACATACATACACACGTACATACATATATATATACATCGATAAATATATACATACATACATGCCTTCATATACATACATACATACATATGTGTGTGTGTGTGTGTGTGTACAACAGTCTGATGACAGCTTAGCTGGCCGAAACTTCGAAGTCACTGTCATTACTATTACCGAATAGAAAATAGTAAATTTGTACTCTACAAAAAGTATTGAGTAATTTTGGAGTTTAATGTAAAATCGTTTTTATTACAACGGAATTCATATATACGTACATACATGCATAATATATACATATATATATATATATATATATATATATA
>NC_068985.1:41343593-41346117 GCF_001194135.2 Octopus bimaculoides
TTATATCAAACTAGTAATTATCATTATCATTATTAAGGCGGCGCTTTCATTCCTTCAAGGTCGATTAATTAAGTACCAGTTGAACACTGGAGTCGAGGTAATCGATTTAACGCCTCCGCCGAGCAAAATATTTAGCGGTATTTTATCCGTCTTTACGTTCTGAGTTCAAATTCCGCCGAGGTCGACTTTGCCTTTCATCCTTTCGGGGTCGATGGAATAAGTACCAGTTGAGTGTTGGAGTCGATGATATCGCCTTGTCTCCATCCCCCGAAATTACTGGCCTTGAGCCTAAATTTGAAATAATTATTACTATAATTGGTGTATCGTTATTTGTTCCGGTGTTTGCAGTTAACTTTGTCTTTCGCCCTTCCGAGGTTGATAAAATTAAGTGCTAATCCAAGTTGTGAAATCGATAGATATAATCGATTGCCCCCCCCCCTTCCGCCTCCCCCACATATATCTGGCTTTGTAACAATGTACGGAATCGTTGATAATCTTTCAACAATTGTTAATTTAATTTCAAAACCCCTTGTTCCCACCGCCAATCTTTCCAGTGTGTGTGTGCGAGTGTGTGTGTGTGTGTGTGCGTGTGTGTGCATGACGTTTTATTTTCTTTTATAGATTTCTTTTCTGGTTTACGTTTTGGAAAAATTATTGTCATTAATAATAATGTTAATTATATATTTATGTATTTTTTTATGAGGGGGTTTAACGATACCTGAAGGATGAAAGACAAAATGAGCCCTGTGGGATTTGAATTCACACCGTAAGCATCAGAACAAATATTGTTTAATTTCGCTAATCCATCGCCATTTTAATAACAATAATAATTAGTATTTATTTAGGCACAAGGTCAGTAATTATGAGAGAAATATGAATCGTTTACACCAGGACTGGCCAACCTGAGGCCCGCGGCCCGCAGACTTTTATCTTGCAGCCTGCTTGATACTTTCTGGAAATGGGTTTATTTAAACAAACATTTAAAAAAAATTTTTATCAAAAATTAAAGAGTGTAAAAAAGAAAGATACTAATGTTTTTGAAACGATAATATTTCGTGAGAAAGCAAAATGCTTTCAATTATGTCAGTATACAAGCGGCCCTCAAAAAACTTTCTGTGATTAAAGTGGCCCGCAATGTAATTCGAGTTGGCCAGGCCTGATTTATACCAACGATCCAGTACTTGACTGGTATTCTATTTTTTCGACTTCGAAAGGATGAAAAGCAAAGTTAAAGGTAACTTCGGCAGGATTTAAACTCAAAACATAAAGAGTGAGAAAAATTTTGTTCGACGCCCTTACTACTCTGCCAGCTCGACCGACGCCTACATTACTAATAACTCTTTCTACTGTAGGTACAAAGCCTAAAAATTAGTGGAGCGTGGGAGAAAATTAGTACTTAATTTTATCGTCCCCGAAAGAATGCAAGGCAAAGTCGACTCGGTCGAATTTGAACTCACAACTTCATGAGTTAAACGACATACCGCCTGCTATTTTGTCCGACGCTCTAACGGTTCTGCCAGCTCGCCGTTTCCGTATAATAACGATAACAATAAGAATATTAATTATTATAATTATTATTAGAACAAGTTACATACTGAGTTCGATCAACTTGAACAGTATACTCCTTTCTCGTCTCTATACTATGGTCATGTGTGTTTAGAAATTAACATTATACATTAATTATATATATAATCATACATAATTAATGCTACTGATGCTAGTTTGTATCATTATTTTTTCTATTTGTTGTTGTTGTTATAATTTTCATTATCCCTTTACTTTATTCTTATTAAAGGTTGCCGTTGAGTTGCTGAATCGGTGGAACACTGGACAGAACTCGTTGCGATATTTAATCATGCCTGACCACACTCCGAGTTTCATTCACCTAGAAAACATGTCTGCTATTATTCATTCTATCAAGTTCTATTATACCGTACCTTAAAGTAGCAAATACCAGTCATATACTGAGGACAAGTGTTGTTAGTAGTGTCAGTATTAATGTTGTTGTTATGTGGTGATGGTCGTGGTGATATGATTGTTCACTAAAGCTCACAAAAATGTTTACGTTGTAGCCTTATTATAAAGTGTGTGTGTGTGTGTGTGTGTGTGTGTGTGTAAGGCGGGGAGCTGGCAGAATTGTTAGTTAGCACGCCGGACAAAATGCTTAGCGGTAATTTCGCCCGTCGCTACGTTCTGAGTTCAAATTCCGCCCAAGTCGAATTTACCTTTCATCCTTTCGGGGTCGATGAATTAATTACCAGTTGAATACTTAGGTTGATGTAATCGACTATAGGCTTTGTGCCTGTAATAGAAAGGATTATACAGTGTGTTTAAGTATATATGTTACATATGTGAGCACGGATGATTTACACGCACAAAAACGTGCGTATGCATGGCTATATATTTATCATAACACACACACACACACATAATATACGTTTGTTTCAGTCCTAAGGCTGTGGTCATGGTGGGGCACCGCCAGTATATATATATATATATATATATATATATATATATATATATA
>NC_068985.1:41346178-41348965 GCF_001194135.2 Octopus bimaculoides
TATATATATATGTGTGTGTGTGTGTGTGTGTGTGTGCGTGTATGCATATGTTTTTGTGTGTGGTATTTGTGATTCTACATGAACATGTGTATATATTTATATGAAGTTGTGTGTGTATTTATACGCATGTCTATATGTGTATTTGCCTGTTTATATCTAGAAAGAACAAAAAGTTACGCATTTTGTATTTTCACTTAGCAATCAATAGTTAACACTTCCTCCTTCTTTGAAGATACTAACTTCACATTAAACGTGAATCGGTTTGTTGCTCTTGGTCCACTCACACACACTCACACATGCACACATATGCTGTCGCTATTTAGCCTCAGATCAGCTCTGATCGAGCTGACCAAAGATGAAAGGCATTCCAAACGGTGGTCATCACACTTTTCTTTTCCTCGGGTACTTTACATCCAGATCATCCAGAGTATACTTCCTTTTATTTTTCAGAAGCGAAGATATGCTGTATATAGACGATCGCATAGACACAGATATATGTGTGTACATATGTGAAAATGCATATACTTACATATGTATATGCAAACAAACTCGCCCTCTCTCTCTCTCTCTCACACACACACACACATACATACACACATACACAGACGCACGCACGCGTCAGACTTAGCACGACCAGACAGGTACTTTTTGAGGTTTATTAATCCATGCAAAACCAAAGTCGAAGTTATCACCGCTAGGATTTGAACCCAGGACGTGAAGGGCTGTGAAAAAGAGAATATCTATGCTGAACTATGGAGAAATCTGCAATTACTCAATCAAGATTACAAGTTCAGGTTTATACCTGTAATTATTGGGGCCCAACGATATGTAATACACTACCTAAGTACCAATCTTGAGAAATTAGGCTCCTCAAAACCAGAAAGGAGAAAGCTGATTCGAAGACTTACGATTCAATCATCACTGGAACTGTAAAAATCTGTAAAACTTTCCGGAAGTTTATCATTTAAGTATATATGAGCATGTCTAGATATGAAAGTATATGCATGAGAAGACATACATGAAACAAAACATACGAATCTGTACATATACATACATATATAGATGCTCACATACATACATACAAAAATACCCTGTTGATGTTGTTGTAGTTCCAATGAAGGAGCTTTGGATTTAGGTTAGAAACCAGCTCTTTCTCTATTGGCATGAAATCTTGAGAAAAAAAACTGAAGAATGACATACATACATACATACAAACACATGGGTATAATATATTTTTTCTTCTCTACATTTCAGTTGTTGAAGTGTGGCGATGCTTGAGCTCCGCCTACAGTCGATTTATTCAGACTTAGTACGAGTAGAGAGGTACTTTTTGAGGTTTATTAACCCATACAAGACCAAAGTCGAAGTTATCACCGCAAGGATTTGAACCCAGGATGTGACTTGCTGCAACAAATAAGCTTGTGTCTATGTATACGTGTATATACACACGCGCATGCACACACACACGCGCACACATATATATGTATGTATATAAACGTACGTAAGTTCGTTTGTAAGAAATATGAAATTAAATAATTAAAAGTTGCTAATTAAACGTCTCCAAGATAGTCAGAAAGGTACCAAGATAGTAATACGCGCGAGTACCCACAACCGCGCGCACACAGACTCTCGTACGCATACACAAATGCGCAGTCTCGTATTTGGAAACACATAAACATGCATTTTTTCACTGTCACATACATGTACACACACACACACTCGCATACACACACACACACGACTCTGTCTGTCTCGTTAGAAGTTATAGTGTGACTTATGAGTCGAAAGTTTCGTCCATTGGCACTTATCAAAAGCGCGAAAGTCTCGGGCCTTGAGCCGATCTGTAACTTCTGCCAATTATACTCGTGTTTTCAGGTCTATTTTTCTGTTTGTTTGTTTGTTTGTATGTATACGTGTGTGTTTGTGCGAGTCTCTCTCTACTTATTTTGTCTCTCTCTCTCTCTCATTCTCCCATGCTCATAGTCATTCTTCATCTATTTCTCAATCCCTTTTTCTTCCTTTTTTCATCTCTACTTTAATATGCGTCCCTCTATATCTATCAATCCACATCCCTGGCTTTCTAATTCAATATTTTTATTATCTTCGACCAATTCCGCCGTTGCTCGGCTTTTTCCTTTTCCCCCTTATATATATATATATATATATATATATATATATATACACACATACATACATGTATCTCCCTCGTTCACATTATTTCTCTATCTCTTCCTATTACCCTTCCTTTTTTCCTCTGCCTCCGCTTGCTCTTCATCTACGTCTTCCTTAATTCTTATATAAGCCCTCCCCCTTTTTTTTTCCACATCCCGTTATCACAGCCTTCATTTCTCCAACTTCCGTTTGTTCTTTCTTCCTTCGTTCTTTCCTTTCTTTTCGTTTCTTTCTTACATTCTCCCATCACCACCACTTTCACTTCAACCTCGTTTTCTCTATTATGACGTTACTTTCTCTGCGGTCTCCCTCCATCCACCCTTCTCTTTCTCTCTATCATCCCTCTTCTACCTCTCACTTCTACTCTCGCTCGCTCCCTCTCTCTCTCTTTCTCTTTCCCCTACTCTTCTCGCTTCTTCCGCCACTCTCGTCTCCGCCTTCTCATCTGTGCCAACGTATGTCTCCATATTTTCTCGCATCCCTTACCGCCCTTGTTTCTACAACAAACATCACTACCATCTTTACGTACTTATTAATTTTTTCCTTTCCCTTTCATTCTTCAACACATCCTTCCACTCCACTTTATAAATATTTATTGAGTATATATATATATAT
>NC_068985.1:41350043-41351530 GCF_001194135.2 Octopus bimaculoides
GTATATATATATATGTATATATATATGTATATGTATATATACATATGTATATATATATATATATGTATATATATATATATGTATATATATATATATATGTATATATTTCTAACAAAACTGTCCGATGAACGGGAACGTGAAACTCAGAGTAACGGTTTTTTTGTTATATTTCTGCTGCTTTTAAATAAAGCATATTACTCTACCTCTGGTATTTGAGTACTCTTTTTTCCACCTTGTTGCACATTTCATGTGCTTACTCCGGTATATGTATATATATATATATATATGTATATATATATATATGCTCAAGAAGCAATGCTTTGGGATGATCGAAAACGAGATCATATAATTGTGAAACGAACTTCTTCACTCGGCCATATTTACATCCTAGTCACATATAAATTCAAAAACAGAGACAGACACACACGCGCGCGCGCGTGCACACACACAATACACAAGAACGAATCTCATGTAAGCTCTCTATCTCCCACCGTTAGTGCGATTGTGTGTGTGTGTGTGTGTATCTTGAATGCATGCGCGCGATCGTTGATAGATATATAGATATAAATATGTTTGTCTCTCTGATTGTCTGTCAGTAAATTTCCCGTGCAATTCATGAATGAAAAGAAAAGAAGAGGAAAGATATATATATTACACTATAACCGACAAGGTAACCATCAGCATTATCAAAACCACTACCATTACAGCTATTACTGCTACCGCTACTCTTACTATACTGATACTTTGTATGATTTCCGTTCTCCCCCTTTTCTGCTTATTTCTTTCTTACTCTCTCTCCCTCACTTTGTATTTCTCTCTTTCTTGCCTACTTTATCCCCACCCCTACTGTTTATCTGTTCCTACAACGCTTATCTTTATATGGGCTGTTCAATGCTCATGTTTTACATAAGACAGCGATGGGCGGGGCTAAAGCCCTACGAACGTCAATCAAAGCTATACATGCTCCGCCCCTCGTTTCATTTTTATGCTACCAGAAAGAATTATGAGCGGCGAACCTTCAAAGAATATCCCGCTTCAGCCTCTCTTTCACTTTCTCACTCTCTCTCTCTCTCTCTCTCTCTCTCTCTCTCTCTCTCTCTCTCTCATGCTCGCACGCTCGTCTGCCCTCTCTGTTACTCTCGTCTTCGTCTGATTTTCTATTGAGCATTTTTTTCTCTCTCTGGTGCTTCACAATTATGTTTAATCAATCTAGCAATACATATACATATATAAACAATAAATAAATAAACAAATAAATACATGTGTACAGTCATGTTTGCATACATCCGTACACACATACATACGCATATACATTCCTACATATATACATACATACATACACTCAACCACACACACACACGCACACATTTGAACTCTGGTCGATTTGCTCGACTACAATCCTTCAAGGCGGTACCCCAGCATGGTCGTAGTCTAAGGACTGAAATAAAGGATATAGTATATATATACCTTATATATATATATATATA
>NC_068985.1:41356492-41358436 GCF_001194135.2 Octopus bimaculoides
ATATATATATATGTATGTATGTATGTATGCAAAATAAGAAGACAAACTGTGGCAACCATTTATTTCCCTCAAATTTACTTTTATGTTTATACACAAAAAATAATAGGAAAAATATGTTAAAGAACAGAAAATGAGTGAATTACAAAAATTAACGATTTATAAATTGATTTTCCGTGCCTTCCTCTTCGCGAAATCTTGAATGACTTCATCAAAATTAATTTTATCCGCAAGGTCGCGCTCTATGGATAGTATTGCCAAATCCGTCAACCTTGTTTGAATTATTGTTGACCTGAAGTGGTTCTGGATAAGCTTTAGTTTAGAAAAGGACCGTTCGCAGCTAGCAATACTAATGGCACGATTTAGGAAGTGCTTTAAAAGTATTACAATATTTGGCAATGAATCAATAAGATTATATTTCTGAATAAACTGAAGAACTTGCAAAGGCCCTTCCATGTCTTCAGCGTCAACAGCCGCCAAATAATATTGTAGCCTTGCCCTTTCAACCAGAAAATTTTCTCTTTTAATATTCTCACCAAAAGCATCTACATCACAATTACACTTTTTATCTAACAAATTGAACGGTGTGAGAAAGGTGTATTTCTTTGCAATATCGTGAAGTCTTTCGAATCTAGAGGTTATTTCTTCAACCAGTCTATCTATCATTGACAACATTTCTCTTCTTAACTCAGCGTCGTAGCAGAGAGCAGCATGGATTCTTTCTTCATAGCTCATTCTTTTCCTTTTGCGAATTCGACGCTCTGGGCTGATTCCCATTTCAGAACAAATTTCGGTTGAATAGGCCAACATGTCATCTACTGTTTTGTCTCTGCTTACAAGTAGAGAAGTTTTCGACGCTGATAGTTTAATGGCACATTGTTGCAACTCCAGACCTTTTGTTTGGAGGTGCTTTTGAGTGTCATTAATTTCAGGAGGTATATCTCTCCAAAGGCCAAGAAATGACAAGAAAAAAAATGACAGGATTAAACCTGCATCAGATCTCGTAGTTGTATTTTCTGCATCTTCCATCAACCGTTCTAGCGCAACGATGATTTTCGTGAATCTTATAAGCACAGCTTTCACTGCATCTGCTCGACTATTCCATCTCGTTTCCCCGGCCCGTTTGAAAGTTGCACCAGTTATCTCAATCAAGATATCCCATCGATGAGTTGAGGCTGAGAAGAATGAAAGTAAACGGTCGAATGTGCTAAAAAATGTAACTGAATCTGCACTTACTGAGCTGCATGCACAGCTGCTAAATTCAGAGAGTGCATGGCACAAATACAATCTTTGGATTAGCTTCTGTGATGCGTGCTTAAACACCGGATCGATTACCTGCCATTACTGCCGCGTTATGAAATGCTTGTCCACGACAGTCTTGAATGTTAATGTCGTCCATTTCTAATTGTTTCAGAATCATTGATGTAATTTGCTCAGCAATTTTGCCTTTCATCTCAATAAAACGAAGAAAGGTTTCTTTTACTTTTACTTCCTTTTCATCTATTTTAACATAACATGGCACTTGAGAAATTTGGTCAATATGAGATATGTCTGGAGTACTATCGCAAATAATGCAATAGTATTTACTGTTTCACTTCATCGATAACTTTCATTCTCACTTGATCTCCCAGGACGTTCACAAATTCATTCTAAATTTTTGGTGTGAGATAGGAAGTTGTAAACTTATCGATTTTTACTTTCACCAAATGTTCACGTAACACTGGGTCGAATTTTCCAATCAGTTGATGAAGCTCTAGAATATTTCTTTTATTTTCATTTTCCTTCTCAATTCGAATGTTTTCTCTGTGACCTCGTAAAGCTAGATTTTGTTTAACAAGAAACATAATTATGTCCAAGAATCTAGTCAGGATTTGCTTCCATTTCTTTGTTTCATTTTCAACAAGAGTTTGTTGTTCTTTGTCTATTACATTGCCTTTGGAAAGGCGA
>NC_068985.1:41358446-41359166 GCF_001194135.2 Octopus bimaculoides
TGCTTCCATTTCTTTGTTTCATTTTCAACAAGAGTTTGTTGTTCTTTGTCTATTACATTGCCTTTGGAAAGGCGAATTTCTAGCTCTTTCCACTGAGTGAACGCATTCTCATGTGCAAAGCCTGATTCGTGATCTTGTATCAACTTCCACCAAGATTTGAAACCATCAACTGAGCAAAACTTTGAGTTTTCACTTGAAAATAGCTTACAACAAAAACAAAACACGGCTTCTTTCGATGGAGAGTATGTCATCCAATTTCTCAAGATTTCCGCCCCGTTTTGTAAAGTTCGAAAAAATCAGTTTCTTGGCAGTCTTCTAGTCTCTCCTTTCAGTTTTGCCATTTGTCCTAGACGTACAATTTCTTTGAATTCACAGTCAATATTTTACACACCCTTCGATCCTTGTTGCACAAGGATTTCCTTAACACCTTCACCGTGATTAAACTTAGCAGGCCACATCCCAATGTTTTTAAAATTAATATTAGAGTTTTGTTCTTCAGCAGTTTGTGGCGCATCAGCATCATCAACTTCAATTTCTGCCCTCTGCAAATAAAATTTTTACAGATACAGCTGCTTACAAAAATAGGGATTAATGTACAATTTCTTTCTATGTTCATAATTAAATCAATGTTTTAAGGATTAGACAGAAGTCCAATAGAATAGCTCTCAGAAACAGACTACGTATAAATTCGTTCTTCACAATTCCTGAATCTGTTTTCTG
>NC_068985.1:41359176-41359761 GCF_001194135.2 Octopus bimaculoides
TATATATATATATATATATATATATGTCAGTTGAGGTGTGTTCTGTTAAGAACGTATAACAGTACAAATAGAGTTCGTTCAAAGAAGAGGCCATGTATATTGAAGCATGGAAATCTAAATTTACTTACGGAGAAAGCAACTGAGTATCGCTCGAAGAGATACATATAGATCTTCTTCTACAGGTAAATCATTACATTATTTAATTTAAACTCAACTTTAAACCCTGTATATACGAGGATCTGTATGTATCGAACCATCTGAAGCGATTAAAAAGCTGCCTAATCGTACTTACCCTTCCTTTTGACTCTTTTACTTTTTACGCTATATATATATATATATACAATTGGGAGAGGCATTATGCCGGTAATAAACACACGCACCGGTTCAGTCCTTTATTAATTTATATAGTTTCTTGTTAAATTATTTCATTGCACTCTTGCAATCTCTTCAGTAACTTGTCTCTCCACTTCCATTTATTTTGAATATATGATCTAGCGTTGTTTTGGCGTTGCATTTCTTTCAACACACGTATCCACATCAAGAATCTTGCACACGAAATACACATACGAAATATATATATATATA
>NC_068985.1:41362486-41365789 GCF_001194135.2 Octopus bimaculoides
TATATATATATATATGCTTATTAAAGGTCAGTTTACAATTATTTCTTAGTTTAATATTTGTAATTATATTTTCACAAAAAACCTAATTACATTTTTTCCATATAATTAATAACATTTTCTATTAATGAGGCCTAATCAGATTACACTTAATTCAATGTGGCATTCAAATATATATGAAAAAAAATGTTCCTCGCCCTGACCTAGATCGTGTTTTGACCCCTTAATTCCATCAGACATATCAGAAAAGAATGGTGAAATCTCAAATTCAGAGCCAGTTAAAATTACAAATATGCAATATAGCATTTAAAACGCTAACAAATCATAACAACTATTAACATGGGAAACTATTTCTACTATTGGGTAATGAAGGAAACTATGTTGTCTCTAGAACTGCTAGAAATACCAACAAAATAACCCGCATACAAAACTCTACTAACACCAAGAAGAAGAAAGAAAACAAAGAAATATTGGATACCATACTCTTAGATACATAATAATTGAAAAACGTAATACGAGGTGGTCACAGATGTAAGGTTTTTGACCATGTTTATGCAAGTTCAGAATTGTGTCTAAGTAATAGCAACTAAAATTCATAGCAATAGTGACAAAATTCCAGAATCTGGAAATTGAGCAAATGAAGCTTAACTTATCAGATAAACTATCAAACAGTCCTTAGCTATCAATGTCTTTCTTTAAAAGTTCTTTAAAAGACTTATATTACTGACCATCATATTCCACTCTCCAATTCAAAAACGGATTCAGGCCACTGAACTTGACCAATATAATACTCACAGATTTTTCATTATAGAATAATACACGATGGCTTTAACAACACCAATGAAATCCCACAAACGCTTCATCCTAACTCTCACCGCCATCGAAAAAGTCTCTACAACTCCATTCTCTATTGTCCAATTACAAAATACTCAACAATCTGCGACGTTTCTTAGAAACCGCACAAAACATTAGCTTGAATACAATGCCTCAAGGCAGTAGCCGTCTGTTGCATACAACAATAACAACAACAACAACAGCAGCAGCAGCAACACACTAAGAATCTTCAAATTCCTCTATTGAATACCACAAGGATCCATTCACTGTACCACATTTTTTTAGCTTACACCTACACACTAATCTGAAATCTCAAAAGCAAAAATAGATAAATAAACAAGTAAATAAATGAAAAATAGAAAGAGAAAAAACTTTCTCATAGCTTATGTGCAAATAAAACCAGTCACACATAAACTCTGCACCGTCTTTATACTTCAAAATTTTGATTAGCTGATGTTATTGAAGCTAGTTGCTTTTATATCTTAAGCGCTAGTTGCTTTTATATCTTAAGCGCTAGTTGCTTTTATATCTCATATACGTACGTACGTATGTATGTATGTATGTATGTATGTATGTATGTATGTATGTACGTATGTACGTATGTATGTATAGTATGATTTTTCTTTGAGTTTTATTTAAGTTCATCTTGAGAGATTCAAGTCGGTCGTTAACAAAGCAACAAGACCTTTTAAGAAAGTCCCCGGTGTTAGTAAATCTGTGGTTGAGTTGGTGCGTTGGTTGAACTGTTGGTGCATATACCCAAGTGTGTATATCTCAACACATTAGAATCTCAGATGGAGAATTTCTGGAATGTCTTACAAATCTTCACTGTGCCACTAATAGATTGGATTTGGAGATTCCGCATCAGTTTGTTTTGCTCTTTCTCCGTGAAACAGATTGTTTATAGGTTTTCGTGAAAATCTATTGGTAAGTAACCTAATGCACTTATGATGAAAGGTACAAATAAGAATTAATAGTCAGGGTACAAGAGCTGTAATTCGCCATAAATGTTCTCTTTTGTGTGCGTGTGTGTGTGTGTGTGTGTGTGTGTGTGTGTGTGTGTGTGTGTGTGTTGTGTGTGTGTGTGTGTGTTTGCCTTGGGTATGACTTTCACTGCATCCGATTGTGGAGCCCTAGTACAGGAGGTCCAGAGTTTTAAGGCGGAAGGAACCACCTCGTAGCTACTATTCTTCTTAGGTCTATTCTCACCTGGAGTAGTAGTAGCACGTGCTAGGATCCCAGCTATGAGTTTACTAAGCCTGTGAACCCCCTAGTTCTCGTTAGAGCTGCCTCTAGGAGAAGGTAAACACGTATTAAAAAAGCCGAAGTGCAATTGGTTTCTGGTCATCTAAACCTCTGTTGTGCTAATGGTTTGATAGCTGATTGCACTGAAAAGTGGGTCCATTGCAGTGCAACATTTTATTCACTGAAAGCAAATTCACGCCTAAGGACTTTCTTGGATTCTCGAAATAATTGCGTGAACTTAATGAGTTTAAGAAGTGGTCTTATTCGGTCGTTAGGTGATTTCCACTTGTTTCGCACAACTTGTTTCAGCATGTTTTCTTCTTGGTCTTGTATATAGAAATGGTAAATTAAGGGATACAATTAATATAGGAATGGCAAAAGAACAGGCGTTATTTCATAAATTTATGAACTTCATGTCACAACTACTGTTCTTTTGTCATTGATTTATCAATATAATACGCTGCGTGTAATTGTGTATGCACTTTTTTGTGAGTAACACCTAACCACTTTAGTCTGTCGAATTTTTTCCGCTTAATATGATTTTCTTTCCAACTCATTCGACACGAGCTCTAAATTATTTGATAGTCTGGAGTAGTTCTGGTTATTGTTTTCTTCTCTGAGTGTGGGGTGGGCGGATTCGAAAGTTCATTCTGCTTTCCTAATTGTCTCATAATATTCAACCAATGTTTTTATGCTAATAAATTCTGTTGATCAAATTAACTTTCTCCCTTTTCTCATAGGTAAATCTAATCAATAGATATGTAATACGATATGCGTCCTTAATCTATATTTAATACGATATCTGTATTTGTATTTACATTATTAATTATTATACTTCATATATTCCACAATATTCTACTATTACCATTTACATTCAACTTACAGGGAAGTATAATGAATTCAATTTTAGCATATTTACTTATTACACTAACTGCATGTAGTTCTTGATTTAAACGGAACGAAAAACAAAAAGAATTTGAAATTACAGATTGAAAATTCACAAGGCCAAGGTGTGTTGGTGCCGCATCATGTTATGTAAGAAATATTGTTCTTCGGGATCTTTTGCAGTGAATATGAATAGCAATGCTCATTTATAGCTTTTGCACGGAATATGTCAAATATGTTATAAAAGTGCAGCTTTTGCATAAACTAAACCTTTAGAAAATGCATGTAACCTGTTTGTAAGATCATGAACCCATGTTTTGGTGGTTTTGATTTTATATATAT
>NC_068985.1:41366145-41374517 GCF_001194135.2 Octopus bimaculoides
GTTGTGAGTGTTTATTTAGCGAAAACACCTAAAGCTCCACGAAGCTCCGGCAGGGGATGGTGGCGAACCCTGTTGTACTCTTTCACCACAACTTTCTCTCACTCTTTCTTCTTGTTTCTGTTGTGCCTGTATTTCAATGGGCCAGCCTTGTCACACTGTGTCACGCTGAATATCCTGCGAACTACGTTAAGGGTACACGTGTTTGTGGATTGCTCAGCCACTTACACGTTAATTTCACGAGCAGGCTGTTCCGTTGATCGGATCGACTGGAACTCTCGACGTTGTAAGCGACGGAGTGCCAATAACAACAGCTATGCGGAATAATACGTGTGTGTGTGTGTGTGTGTGTGATTAATTGAGGTAAATATTTTACGTTGAAGGGATGTAAAAAAGCCGAAACGTCTGCTTAAAGACATATATCGCTGCTCATATCTGCGATGTCTTTATTCTGATCGGCTAATATTACTCGTCATTGTTTTTAGATGTAGAACATCTTTAGAGGAAACTTTTGTCTACTAATCGCACAGGAAATCGAAATTTCCCGACTCTCTGTACTGAACATATAAGATGCTACAGGGTTTTATTTCCATTGAGATATTTCTCCTCAGTTCTATTGTTAACAACAGAAAAAAAATCATCCTCGAGCCGGCGGTGGAAACACCATGGTATTGCTCGATTTACGAGAAGTAGCGACGAAATTTTCCTCGTATCTGACTCCATCTTTAAACAAAGGTGCGCTGCTGGGCAATAATGTTGTTGATATGCAAAAAACAAAAAGGACAGAAAGTTCGCTGCTGGGACTCCTTTGATCGTATGGTTTGCTCGATAAGGGGAAAGGTAAAAGACAACATCAGCAGCAGCAGCAGCAACCTCTATGACAGAAACTACTACGACGATAACAGCAGCAGCAACAACAACGACAGTAATTACAGTAGTAGCAACAACAACAACAACAACAACACCACCAACAGCAACAATAGCCGCAACAACAACGACAAGAACAACATTAGCAACAGCAGCAGCAACAACAACAAAAGGTAATTTTTCAGCTGAGAAACGGATGAAGAAATGGATGAATCTTTGCGGTACTCCATTGGCATAAAAACCACACAAAAGGACTGCAAATTCATTCATTCATTCCTTGATCCGATTACAAAACCACTGGCGAAATGAAAGGAAGAAAGAGGGAGGCCTAAAGTTAGGAGCGTATTAGAAATGGCGGAAGTAAAAGCGGTTTGAATCTAACGAAGGTTAATTTTTATATCGAAAACAGTTGTGATTATATGGCCGCCGTTTCTCCTTGCGAATCCAAACGTCACATCCGCCATCGCCACCATCACCGCCGTCGCCGCCGTCGCTGCCGGCGTCGCCGTCGTCGCTAACACCGCTGCCGCTGCTGCCGCTGCCGCCGCCGCCACCACTACCGCCACCACCACCGACACCGCTGTAGCTACTGCAGTCACCACTTGAATCACCTCAACCAGCACTACTACTACTACTACTACTATTGCTGCTGCTGCTGCTGCTTTATTTACTACAGCAACAACAAAAAAACATCTACTACTACTACTACTACTACTACTACTACTGCTACTACATCAATTCTAGTGAGAGACATTTGAAGTAAAAATATGTGACGTTTAGACATCTTGAAGATCAAAAATTATTTCCCAAGAAAGCAGCACCGTTGCAAATAAATATTTGGAAAAATCCTGATGGATTTCTGCAAAGAACACCAGACATTTTTGACGTGCTAAGATTGAAACTATTCTCAAGACAAATATGCATATCAATACATACACACGCACACACACACGAAAAAATATATACATATACCTACTCACACACTAACTCTCTCTCTCTCTCTCTCTCTCTCTCTCTCTCTCTCTCACACACACACACACACACACAAACAAACACATATACTTAAACGTGTATCTCGTTTTCTTTCTCTCCTTCCTTCTCCATCTTCAGTATGTATGTATGTATGTATGTATGTATGTATGTATGTATGTATACATGTGTGTGTATGTATGTATGCATGCATGTATGTATGTATGTATGTATGTATGTATGTATGTATCTATCTATCTATCTATCTTTTATCTTTTATCCTTTACTTGTCTCAGTTATTAGACAGCGGCCATGCTAGGGCACCGCCTTGAAAAATTTTAGTCGAATGTATCGACCCAGTATTTATTTATTTTTGTAAGCCTCGTACTTATTCTATAAGTCTCTTTTGTCGAACCGCTAAGCTACGGGAGAGTAAACACACCAACACCGGTTGTCAAGCGGTGGCGGTGGACAAACACAGGCACAAAGGCACACACACACATATGATGGACTTTTTCAGTTTCCGTCTGCAAACTACACTTTCTCTTCTCCCTCTCTGTCTCTCCCCCTCTCTCTATCTCTCCTTCTCCCCACTCCTCTTCCCTCTCTCTCTCTCTATACGTACCTTTTCTCCTAATATACTGGTCGACTTCAACTGCTCTGACCATATATATACAAGGAATTCTATCATTTGGCTTATATTTTGAAACGTATCGACTGAGGAAGGTCTTCCGTGAGGAGTGAATTTCCAACTACCTATTATTTAATGATCTGAAATATACGCATTAAATGCTTTCAAAATAACATTTTATTTGACTTCATTGTTATACTGTGTGTGTGTGTGTGTGTGTGTGTGTGCGTGCGTGCGTGCGCACGTCATTGTTCAGATTTATTTCAAGATTTCTCACCAATAAAGAAAGAGCTGGTTTCTAACCTGGATCCAAAGCTCCTTCATTGGAATTTCAACATCAACAACAGGGTATTTTTGTTTGTTTGTATGTATGTATATGTGCAGATTTGTATGTTTTGTTTTATGTATGTATTCTCATGTATATAGTCGCATATCTAGACATGTTCATATATATTCAAATGATAAACTTCTGGAAAGTTTTACAGATTTTTACAGTTCCAGTGATGAACTGGATATGTAGTCTTCGAATTAGCTTTGTCCTTTCTGGCTTTGAGAAGCCTAATTTCTCAAGATTGGTATTTAGGCAGTGCGTTACATATCCCATGACTCCAATAATTACAGGTATAAACTTGAACTTGTAATCTGGATAGAGTAACTGCAGATTTCTCAACAGTTCAGCGTAAGTATTCTCTTTTTCACTGATCTTCAGCTTTATGTTAACATTTGCTGGCCAGCTAATTTCCACAGCTGTACACAGTTTCACTTCTTCATCCCAAATCATTATAACAGGTGTGTTGTGCTTACATTTTATTGAGGTCTTCTCTGCGACATTCCACCAGTTCTCCTTTTTATTATGAGTGGCTACGGCTTCTACCATACCGTGGGTTCTTATTTCTTTGTCCTCGGGGTTATCCTTCCGACGTATTTCATTATAGAGTGTCCTAGCTACATCATGTTTCATCGGTAGATAATAACCGTGACGACATTTTTGGACAACTGCTTATGATGTGGGTGATATCTTCGGTATTAACTCCACAAAGACTGTATCAGCTGTCACATTTTACTGCTTTTCCTGCATCTCTATCCCTTTTGTGCATCAGGTATTTGGTTGATATTTCCTGGATTGCAAATGCATACCCTTCAAAGTGGGAGGTAGTAATCCGGATATTCGTCCATGAAAAACTGCTCTGATAATCAATGTTACTATCATCTCGGAGCTTCCAACTAACATATTCCTGCATAGTCTTCTACTCATATAGGCTCATCCTTTCATCTGATACATTGCGATAGAGTCGTGCGACTTCTTTGGGCATGTATTCAAGGTTATCAGACAAAGAATGTTGCTCAAGAAGCTGCCTTCCAAGCCTTATGATGTTATCAGCCTTATCATGTATGTATGTATGTATGTATGTATGTATGTATGTATGTATGTATGTATGTATTGATGATCAGTCGCTGAATCATTCCAGTTTTACTTGAAATTTCACAGGCACAAGACAAACGGTGATCGGTCAGAATAATATACAGCGAATGTAGGTGTGTCAATAACGAAGGAGATAAGCTGATTATCATGGTTTAAGGATCTCACATGGTTGAATAGATAAGAGCATAATTGGCTGGACTGTCAGTGATGCAAGGGAAACTATAAATCCAGTTCGAAAGGGATCAAGGTCCCAGGAGCTATAAGCAATTCTAGTTCGTTTGTAGTATACATGGAGAACACACCATACAAAAACAGAGCCAGAAGGAGGAAGGTAATCTGTTTTAACCCATCATATAACTTTGATGCTATCATGGACATATCCCGGAATATTTCCAACTGTCTGATGAATACAATAAACTTTTTAATGCTCATAATGCCAAAGTCAGCTATTGTTCTCGAAGTCACATCGCCTACAAAATCACACGCTACAACCTAATACACACACTCACGGTTCCGTTCACCTCCTCAGTAAACCGTCTGAAAGTGACAATATATTGAGCATTTATAACACCTCTTGAACGGTTTGGAAGAACAGGGCTTGTTGCGAAACTTTCATGAAAACACTGGATTAGATACAGGTCCTCCTTGACTGAGCAGACCTGCGACCAAATCTGTCCCAGACTTGACCATTCGATATTTTCGTATAACCAACACTACACTACAAGGGTAGGTTGAAAAGTTCATAGACTGACTATGTAGGAGTGATAATAGAGTTATGAAATCTTGCATGTGTTAATTTCAACTCTCCTTATTAATAACCTCATTGTTTCCTTCCAGGTAAACTGATATCTGATTGTTCAAAGAAGCCTTCAAATGTAACCAGTAGCAACTTCTCTTGAAAATCGACAAAATTTGGCATTGTGGTGTTATCAAGTACCTGCAGAAAAATAGTTTAGACCCCAACGACATTCATGTTGACATGGTTGTTACATTAGAGGATGACGCTCCAGCTTTATCAACAGTGTAAAAGTGGGCGGCTGAATTTAAGAGGGGAAAGGAGAGTGTTGAAGATGACCCAAAGTTAGGACGTCCTACACTGCCACCAGCGAGGAAAGCATTGATCATGTTCACCATATGGTGATAGATCACAGGTGATTGACTATAAATCAAATAACCAATACTGTTAGTATATCCTGTGAGAGAGTATTCTGTACAATGAACTTGGCATGACGAACATTTCTGCTCGGTGGGTGCCACGTCTTCTGACACCTGATCAAAAGAACACCAGGCTAATCACATCAAAGGAAAATCTGACATTGTTTCAGGTACATCCAGCTGGTTTCCTCGAAGCAAAGATGAGTGTTGGGTTCGTCACTTTGAGCAAGAGACAAAGAGACAATCAATGCAGTGGAAACACCCCTCCTTCCCTGTTCCAAAGAAAGCCAAGATCGTTTCATGTCCAGAGAAGGTGATTATCTCAGTTGTTTTGGAGATGCAGAAGGCATTGGGTTTATTAACTGTCTTCAAAAGGGTCACACCGTCAATTGAGAATGTTATGCCAACTTACTGAGGCAGTTATGAAAGGCTGTCAAACCAAACGCCCAGGAAAACTGACGAAAGGGGCTTCGTTTCATCAGGACAATGCTACAGCACACAAGTCCTTCAATGGTTGCTGTGCGTGACTGCAGCTTTGAACTGTTTCGTCACTGTCCTTATTGTCCTGATTTGACCCCATCTAACAATCATCTGATCCCCCAAATCAAAAAAGGAAACATTTAGCTGGGAACCAGTATCGCAGTGATGATGACTTCATATCTGCTGTTGACATTTTTTACCAACAGTATGAAATCATCCTCATCAATGGGATTCAAACATTGTAACACAAATGGAAGCAGTCGTTAACTGCAAGGGGGACTATGTTGGAAAATAAACCTCATTTGGTCACATTCCATGAAAGTATCTTCGTCAGCCTATGAACTTTTCGGTTTATCCTCGTAGTAACGGAGAACAAAATGCGGTTTCAGATTTCTTGCTTCAGTTGTCCATCTTTTATCATTTTTGCAATAATCAATGAGTTTGGTTCATCAACAATATTCTCATTTTCGTCATTTAGAATTATCCTATCGATTAAGTATTCTTAATTCAACTCCTGTTCCACAATTTTTTTCACTCTCTGCAATTCTTCACCAATTTTTCACCTCTTGGACAGGGGATGTTAATAGTATCTGGATTTACAAATTTTTCTTGCTACGGAGCTGGAATAAGAGAAAAATTGACTCAGAATAATTAATAACGCCCGTACTGAGAACTAAACACTCACAACTGCTTAATACTGTGTAGTACTATTTCCGAACTAATCCAATCAAAATAATTTTCTAACATACATTTAACGTAGTTTTCTAGATTACAAAACGTGCTATTACAATTATCTTCACACAATGCAGAATATCATACTTTTTGCACACCATTGAAACAGTAATCTGGGTTATCTTCCACATCTTTTATACGAATATTTAATGTAATTTATTTAAAAAATCACAAAATAATCATTCTTTGATTTAATGGTTAGATAAGCGTTGTAGAAGTGAATGGTAAAAAACAGACTTTTAACATAGGGATGTAATGCAGCGTTATCATTTAGTAATAAAATATTTAAGTCAATATTATTTTTTGTGTAAAATTGAGCTTCAAGGGCAAAGTTTTCATAAAACTTGTTATCGAATATTGCAAAAGCCATTCATGATCTTTTATTTGCAAGCCAATAAACATGGGTGGTGGTAGTAGTGGTTTATCTATTACAGCCCTTTTAATTAGTAATGGCTTCATGAAACAGTTACCTAATGTATAAGAGCATAGTAATAATATAATTTGATCTTTAGATGCTCTGAGTCCGCAAAACGTTTTTTCTCTTCTTGTTATAGCAATTCTCATTGGAATTTTCTTTAGAATTGACCAGCTGTATCAACTTTAAATATTTCTACTAAAGAATAATAAAACTAAAACTTCAAATATTTTAGTTAACTATGGTGCATATTCTTCAGTAGTTTTCTTATCAGTTGATCCATATTCGATTTTATGAAGAAAGCTTCACTTAAAAATTTTCAAAGCCCGAAACTCGAGGTTGTAAATGATTAGATGATTGACTTGTTATGTCGATTTGATAAAAACTTATAACTTCTTTTTACTGTACTGCAAAGCTGTCTACAAGATTTGCTTTCATTGGTTTTATCTTTTGGCCAAATGAAATAGTTTTCCTCCCATTGTTTCCATGCTAGTACGTGTACGTGTGTGTGTGCATGCATATGTATATCAGATATATATATATATATTCACAAGTGAAGCAGTATTAAATTAAAATAACCATCTATGCATCATACATGATATAGATATACACAGCCGATAGGAAAGTTGATGCAGTTTTCGTCAAAGGTAAAAAAAACCAACAAATCTCTTGTGGACGGGGCATGTTTAGAAACAGTATATATTGGAGGGGGACGAGAAATCGTCTCGGCAGCGGCTGGCGAGAACGCCAGATGTATTTCGGCCTTGTTGGGCCTTGTAAATGATGTGTACTCGAAGCCAGCCAAGACGAGATTTGTCTCCTCCGATATAGGGAACAATGAATAATACATTCACATGTGAAGAACCTCCATGTATGTTCTCTTGTAGTTAAAATTATTTGAAGTCTTCCAGTAATGAAAGAGCTATTTTATAACAAAGATACGAAGCTCCATCATTGGAACGCCGATAACAAAAATTATTTTCATATTTTGAATGTGAGAAAAGTCTTGCATGATTTTATTATTCCGCTTAGAGATTGTATTTGAAATGTGCGAGTTAGCCGGTTGACTTCCTTCACTGGAAACCGCAACTTATCCAAATTGTCACTTAGGTTTTAACTAAGAAAACCAAGTGCAACAATTATTATGTGAATAAATGTGAATTTATAATCTGAGTATTGAAGCCGAAGATTTCCAAGAATTCATAGTTACCCTCTTTCTGTTTGATGTTCGAAGAGATATTCAAATCAGCAAAGCAATGTGTGTAAATGCATGATTGCTTTGAATATATAGACAGTTTCACAAATATTCAGGCTCTCATTTCTTTCCATCATTCTCACCGGGGGTTACAACTATATTAAGCTGCATCACAGTTTCTGTTAAAGCCATTCCATTTTAAAGTTGATTTAATATTTTCATTTTCATTTTTAGAGAAGTCGACTTTCTTGTCCGTTTTGGGTGGGACTTTGCAAGTCTAATTTTCAATCTCGATATTATTTAACATAATACATAAGCTAAAACTAGCACTAGCTGCAAATTCAGAGTGTAGTCCATCGGCCATCTCGCTTTAGCAGAAGTGTAGGGGAATGAAAAATGGGAATGGATTTAACCAAAAGAAAATCAGTGCTGTAATGAAGATGTACAAACCGAGTAGCGAGTAAGTCATGTGACAACTGTGTTTGTCAGTCTGTCTGTCTGATATATA
>NC_068985.1:41376321-41378932 GCF_001194135.2 Octopus bimaculoides
TATATATATATATATATATATATATATGCATATATATATGTGTGTGTATATATATATACGTACATACATACAAAAATACCTAACTATGTATATATATATATATGTATATGAATGTATACACGTATATATGTATGCAAATTCGTACATATGAATATACATATACATACACCTATACATATATTCTCTTATTCTTTTATTCTTTTACTTGTTTCAGTTATTTGACTGCGGCCATGCTGGAACACCGACTTTAGTCGAGCAAATCGACCCTAGGACTTATTCTTTGTAAGCCTAGTACTTATTCTATCGTTCTCTTTTGCCGAACTGCTAGTTACGGGGACGTAAATTCACCAGCATCGGTTGTCAAACGATGTTGGGGGGACTAACACAGACACACAAACATATAGACACACATATGCCTTTGCTCTCTCTCTCTCTCTCTCTCTCTCTCTCGCTGCACCCCCCACATCTTTATTTCATGATATATGATAATATTTCAGCAATCATCTGCGAAAGTTGCGATGAAACAATTGTAGCATTATGCAATAAAATGTGTAACTCACTCGATTCCCTACGTTAACACATATATATTTATAGGGTGACAAGGTGGCACACCGGGCACAATGCTTAGTGGCATTCCATCCGTTTTTACGTTCTGAGTTCAAATTTCACCGAGGTCAAGATTGCCTTTTTTCCTTTCAGGCTCAATAAAATAAGTACTAGTCAAGTACTTGAGGTCGATGTAATCGAATTACCTGCTTCCCTGAAATTGCTGGCCTTGTGCTAAAACTAGAAACCAGTATGCATGTAGGTCGACTTATTGGCAGAATTGTTACCACGTCGGGCATTTCGCTTGTCTTTACTTTCTGAATTCAAATTTCGTGATGTCGACTTTCACCCTTTCAGGAACAATAAAATAAGTACCATTGAATGCTAGATTTGATGTAATCGACTAACCTCCGCTTTCGAAATTGCTGGCCTTGTGCCAAAATTTGAAGGCAATATTTATATATGTATGTATATATGTATATGTGTGTGTGTGCGTGTGTGTGTCTACATATACATATACAGATATATGCATACATACTTATACGACGGGCTTCTGAACAATTTTCGCCAACCAAATTCCTAAGTATTGGTCAACCTGAAATTTTAGCACAAAACAATTGTCTAAGTCAGTGCTTCTCAACCAGGGTGAAAATGGCCTCTGTGAGTGCATATAAGGTTTATGAGGGTCCACAATAAAATTTTAAGGGCCCCTGAAACAATTTTACATTAGATGTGTGTATTGGTATGTATTACAAGAAACAGCCAGGTTTCTTTCTCTAACATCTTACATAATTCAAACTACACAAGTTCATGTGTGAAAAGTAAAATACGAATTTTGAAAGAAATTTCTATAAAACTAGTATTTTAACATCAAATGCCTACTGAAATCCATCAGAATAAAATAGTAATTAAAGGGGTCCAATGACAAAAAAAAAAAATGGTTGAGAATCCCTGCTCTAAGTTGTCACACACTGGGTAAGAATGCGGAGTTACGTGGTTCAGAAGCTATCATATGAACTTGCTGTTGTGCGCATGTGTAGATATGTGTGTATCTTTATGTTTGTATGTATATTCTGTGCATGGAAAGAAAATTAAATTCCTTTTTTTTTGCTCGTTTTCACAGGACGGCTTTTAAACCTGCAGATATATATATTCACTTAATATTTTGTCGTTTCTTTTTATTTTTTATTTTACTTTTTTCAGTCACTAGACTGGTCATGCTGGAACACTACCTTGAATTTTTAGGCGAATGAATCGACCCCAGTACTTTCATTTTTTCAAGCATAGTATTTATTCTATTGGACATCTTTTTGCCGAACCGCTACATCACAGGGGACGTAAACATACCAACACCGGTTGTGAAGCCGTGGTGGGGGACAAACACACACACACACACACACACACACACTCACAGAGACACTCACACACACACACACATATACGACGAGCTTCTTTCAGCTTCCGTCTACCGAATCCACACACAAGCACTTGGCCGGCCCCAGGTTATAGCAGAAGACACTTGCCTACTGTGTCACACAGGGGAACTGAACCCTGAACCATGTGGCTGGGAAGCAAGCTTTGTGCCCTGCGTAAATATTTATCATTTAACACACGCACACGCACACACATACACGCGTGCGCGCGCATTAACTGCTATGAACACCATATCAGCAAACAGTCATCATCATCAATAAGAATAAAATAGAATAAAATTAGAATAAATAACCTCTACTTACTTTTAAGCAAAGCCGCGCGTGCGTACTGCGACCACCTAATCCTCCGTCCACCATTACCCACCACCACTCCTACTACATCTTTAATGGAAATCTCTTCAACGCTTCAAAGTTGACAGCTTTTAGTTTATTTACAGCTGTTTCTTTCTATTTGCTTTCCCCTTTCTTTGTTTTCATTATATGTTTGCCTTTCATTCTTTCTGCTCTTCATTTTCTCTTTCATTTTATTTCTCTCTTTATGCATTTCTTTTCATCTACATCGACACACATGCACGCACACACACACACACACACACACACACACACACACACACACACACACACACACACAC
>NC_068985.1:41379549-41381062 GCF_001194135.2 Octopus bimaculoides
ATATATATATATATATATATATATATATATATACACACACACATATATATTATATAAATGTATGTATACATACATACACACACACACACACACATATATATATATATATATATATGTATGTATGTATGTATGTATGTACACACACAACAATACAACGTTCTATATTTAGCAAAGTTGCGAAGTGTGCGCGTTTGATGTAGCTCCAACGGGAATGTTATCTCTGTAATAACTTGAGGAAAGGTATCTAAGAAATTGCTGGGGAAAAAAGTTGGGGAAAAGGCAAAGAACATAAAACAGCATATTTCAGAAAATTATAGACAGAAATGTAAAATAGCTGAAAGTGTTTGACGCGATGAAAATAAATATAAGTATACATCTCTAATAATAAAGGCGAAATTTTGTCTGTCCGTCTGGTACCCCTGTATTTCAATCTACGTTTGCTCTAACGTTTTGGAATCAGGATGATTCCAGGATTGGAAATCTGCCCTTCATTCGATTCTTGAACATGCAGCATTGGGATCTGATTTAAAAGTATTTGGGTTTGCTATTTCTTGCATGTAAACCTTGGCTAATTCACGCCATTTTGGTTGGTGTTTGTTAGAGATCAAGAGGAGATAAATGACATTCGCTTCGTTAATTTTACGTCGAGAAGAGAACTTTGGGACAAATTAGCCAACATTTGGAATTCTGCTTGGGACTGGAACAATGGAACGATTGCATTACAGAATTAATTCTCATTCTTCTTTAACCTCTGAGTAAACACCACCGTAGTGCGGCTTTTAAGCTAGTATTCTATATATTTCGTATTGCAGGACAAACTCCTTTGTTTTTGACCAAATTGCGACGGAGCAAATGCACATCTTGAGGGTTGCGGCGGAATTTTGAAATCTAAACTTCAGTTACTGGCCTACAGCGAAATATTCACGAAATCCTCTATGACTTTCAGAGGTATTTACAATATAACATGTGTATTGATGTTAAAGATAATGGCTTCAAATTTCGGCACAAAGTCAACAAGTACGGGGGAGAGTAAGTCGATACATCGACCCCAGTGCACAACTGGTACATATTGAATCCACCCCGAAACGATGAAATGCAAAGGTGGAATTTGAACTCAGAACGTACAGACGGACGGAATGCCGCCAAGCATTTTGCCCGCCGTGTTTACGATTCTGCCAGCTCGCTGCATTTTTGATATAAAAGATAATGGAAAATATTTTGTTGGTACAAGGAGAATATCTTAGCTTTAGCGAAGATAAGTATTTCAGAGAAATAAAAATAGAATTGTAAACCGCTTGCTTGAAGGAGAATAAATCAGATTGTGCATACATGAAAATAGACAGTCATATTCTTTATCTCTAGAATTCCTGAACAAAACATTTTTTCTTATAAAAGGAAGCCGCGTCATATGCAGATTTGCAACATTAATTGAAGCGTTATATGTAGCTAAAATTTGAATGTTCACTGAAAGTTCACACACACACACGCACACACACACACACACACACACACA
>NC_068985.1:41381511-41381921 GCF_001194135.2 Octopus bimaculoides
TATATATATAGAGAGAGAGAGAGAGAGAGAGAGAGAGAGAAAGAGAGAAGTGTTTGATGAATAAGGGAGTTAGCTCTCTTTGTGGCTCAAAGCTGATGGCAATGGAAAGGAGATTGTCAGTTTCTCAGTGACCTTTTTGGTTTGACACAACTGGAGGTAGTTGTATGCAAGGTAGAAACCTGGTAGAATGGAAATAAATTGACTGGAAGAAGATTTGCTAAGTGTAAGTTGCGTGGAATTGAGTGCAGATTAGTCAGCGAAGTCGTAGGCTTTCTCCCGGGAAAGTACTTCTTACAAAGCCATCGTTTTAGCAAAGAGGAGTGAAATAGGATTTTGCAAAGCTGGTGAAGGTTATTTTCGTATGAGACCAGAAAGACTGATTGCAGTTTGGGAGGTGGGACACATCGAGT
>NC_068985.1:41383626-41384829 GCF_001194135.2 Octopus bimaculoides
TATATATATACGACGAGCTTCTTTCAGTTTCCGTCTACCAAATCCACTCACAAGGCTTTGGTCGGCTCTAGGCTATAGTAGAAGACACTTGCCAAAGGTGCCACGCAGTAGGACTGAACCCGGAACAATGTGGTTGGGAAGCAGTGTTTCGGATTTTCTTGAACGTGCCTGAGAAGATAATTAAGTTCTGATGAGCCAGAAGCAAAGCACACATGCTATCAGGAGTAACTGGCATAAAACTAGTGGAACTCTCATGAATCATCTGATTTATGTACCACAGGGTCAGAGGGTAGGAAGCGTTGTCTAGTACGTGGATGTGAGTTGGTTAGTTATTACAAGGCAGGGGTCGGACGATCCCATGGGTGCAAAGATTTACGGTTCAGTAGAGATTCATCTCAGTTGTATGCAACAACTAATGTTTAGGTGACATAGAAATGACACATACCTAATCAGAATTACATATAAAAGTCGTTTGCTGCAACCTGAAGAATCAATAGTTGCGTATATTACTGTATAGCATAGCAAGATCGATCGAGTTCACATGAAATTCACATGAAACAATTGTAAACTGATGTATTTAAAAGATGTGCTCACTTCATTTTTCTAGTTTGTAATTATACACACACGCACTCACATACATACATAGATACATACATGCATACTACTACTACTACTACTACTACTACTACTACTACTACTACTACTACTACTACTACTACTACTGACACTCCGTTGGTTACGACGACGAGGGTTCCAGTTTGTCCGATAAACGGAACAGCTTGCTCGTGAAATTAACGCGCAAGTGGATGAGCACTCCACAGACAAGCGTACCCTTAACGTAGTTCTCAGGGAGATTCAGCGTGAAACAGAGTGTGACAAGGTATTACCCGTTTTTGTCAGGTGAGTGGACTGGAGCGACGTGAAATAAAGTGTCTTGCTCAAGGATACATCATGTCACCGAGAATTGAATTCACGACCTTATGATCTTGAGCCGAATACCCTAACCACTAAGCCGAGCGATATATACATACATACATACATACATACATGCATGCATGCATGCATGCATACATACATACGCATACATATATATAGAGAGGTAAGTAAATATGTATATAAACATGTGTATATATTTTTGTATATATCTACATATACATACATCTCTATACATATGCATACATATATATACATACATTCACACAC
>NC_068985.1:41384905-41387316 GCF_001194135.2 Octopus bimaculoides
ACACACACACACACACACACACACACACACACACATATATATTATCACGGACTATCGGATGTTGTTATACATCTTTGGTCGCAATCTGGTTTGCATCATTTTAGCCTTCAAATGATGCCACCCCACTGGATAAGCGAACAGGCCAATATTCCATTGATCGGAAGGCTAGTCCGTCGCAGGGTTTCCCATTTACAGTTAAGTGGACTGAGGCAACGTGAAATGAAGAGTTTTGCTCAAGAACGCAACACATCGCTCGTCCCGGGAATCGAACCCACGATCTAATGATCGTGAATGCAATACGCTAACCAATAGGACACGCGCTTTGCGGTTTGGGTGTTGCACCTATATATAATCCTAGAGTTACCAATTTCTAAGAACATAGTCAAACCACTTAGAATAACGGTATGAAAATGAAAAGTTCGAGTGTTAATATATTTTGTCAAAACCAAACTGACAATCCACAAAAAACAAATTATGATTCTTCCGTTGGCACATCAGAAGCAGCTTTGGTGTATTCTGACCATTTAAGCGTGAGATTATTTGTCCCTGACGGTGCACATACAACCATTGTCACTGGATCAACTGAAATGGAATGCGCTCTCCTTATGGCATTTTGCTAACAAACACTCACTCTACACACATATGTATCGAGTACGTATTTTAACTATGGTTTTTTCCAGTTCTATCGTGGGTATAGTCTAAACGCTCACACGTACACAGATAGATACATACACATGCAGATAGACAGATAGATACACACTCACGCAATGCTTTCATTAGCCTCATCATGCTATACATTAAAAAGCCAAATTATTTTATCTCAGATATTTATAAAAGCGTGGTTTGTTATAACATTATAGTAAACGTCCAATTATGCTTCCTTCATGTATTACATAATACCCCAGATTATGACCAACATTATAAAGACCAGCTCCAATGTAATCTGCTTGTTACAGCTTCCGTTTCTTTAATGGATTCCCGCCCACCATTCTTTTTGACAACGCTATGCAAAACTCATTGTACAGCACATTGTTCTGAAGTCTCTGTCTGGTGAAATTGATGCGGGAGTTTTTACATTCTCGTGGGTTTTCACTTCATAGACTTTCTAATGATACTTTGGCAACAGTAAAGTCCATTCATTTATGATGAATTATCGCGCAGTCGGATGACGTCGAGAAAGACGTCTTTTGTTTTACATTCAAACGGCTCAACGAAACTCATATTAATACTTGGATTGATGGGACTTCTGAGAGGGTTAATGGTTGTTTTCTCATATATATATATATATATATATATATATATATATGAAACAACGAATTGCTGTTGTGGTACAACTATCATTACTAATAACATAATCGAACTATATACAATATTACAATGAAATTCATAAGAAATTATACAATGAAACAATAAAACGCGCATGTATATAAGTATTTATGTGTGTGTGTGTATGTGTGTGTGTGTGTGTGTGTGTGTGTGTGTGTGTGTGTGTGTGTGTGTGTGTGTGTGTGTGTGTGTGTGTGTGTAGGCAAACAAGGGTACAGAAGTACTTACAGGCATTAAATACACACATACGTACACAAATATATAAACCCTCGTAAGAGCAAACATACGAACATACATTTATGCGAGTATGTGTCTGTGAATCTGAGTATGTGCGTGTGTGTACATATTCACATATATACATATATAAACCTACATTTACATATATAGGTTTGTATGTATAGGTGACCAACACCAGTTTGTTGGACAAGATTAAGAAGTTTTAAACCAATTAATTTTATTAAACATGACAATTTGGTCATCTCTTCGCAGAACCACCCACAGAGAATCTGGATCCTCCTCTTGGCCCCTGCTGTGAAAAACACTGGATTATACACAGAATGAGCAGCCCTGTGAGCAAAGCTGGTCCATCCTTGACCATCCTGTCTGTTTATTATGACCAAGATTACACTATCAAGCATGTCCAACCTATTTTTTTATAGGACAGTAGCTTGTGATTTTGTTAAGATTTAGCTGCTGCTTAGATCGAGTAGTGGTTCTCAACCAGGGTCCATGTGGTCCTCAGGGATCTATATAAGATTTTATTATTAAAATTTAAGCGCAATAAATTGCTTATACTTCTACAATGTGGAGGTACAATGGCCCAGTGGTTAGAGCAGCGGACTCGCGGTCATAGGATCGCGGTTTCGATTCCCAGACCGGGCGTTGTGAGTGTTTATTGAGCGAAAACACCTAAAAGCTCCACAAGGCTCCGGCAGGGGATGGTGGCGAACCCTGCTGTACTCTTCCACCACAACTTTCTCTCACTCTTTCTTCCTGTTTCTGTTGTACCTATATTTCAAAGGGCCAGCCTTGTCACACTGTGTCACACTGAATATCCCCGAGAACTACGTTAAGGGTACACGTGT
>NC_068985.1:41388142-41388752 GCF_001194135.2 Octopus bimaculoides
TGTGTGTGTGTGTGTGTGTGTGTGTGTGTGTGTGTGTGTGTGTGTGTTTGTGTGCGTGCGCGCGCGCGCGCGTCTATGGTAAGCAAGATAATAAGCCTACGACTGAAGGTTTCATACATTTAAATTTATGTGCCTGCCTCTAACCATCAAGGAATAGTTTGAAACTTGTCTACCTAATGGTTGTTAGGAATAAGCATTAATATAATTTAGGATTCGATACAGGTGTAGACCCAGTCTAACGAGGCTGACGACCGATAAAATTTCGATATTATCGTCCATAAAATTACACGCGCGCACAAGCACACACACACACACACTCACACACACACACCTCTCTCTCTTCATCTATCTCAGTGCTCCGCAACCAGTGTACCGCGGCACACTGGTTAGCCATGAGACGATGTAGCCTGAATATAAGTTCAGTGTAACCTGAATATAAGTTTCTTTTCCCTATACTCTTAATTATATTTTTAGTTCAGGTGTGCCGCCGAATTTTGAAAAGAATATAAGTGTACCGCGAGTAAATAAAGGTTGCGGAGCACTGTTCCCTCTCTTTCTCTTTCTGTCTGTCTCTATCTCTATCTCTCTCTCTCTCTCTCTCTCTCTCTCT
>NC_068985.1:41389082-41390336 GCF_001194135.2 Octopus bimaculoides
ACATGTATATGTAAAAGTAAGAAGATATATATATATATATTTTGGTATACGTACATGTGTTTATGTAGTTGTGTATATATTCATATATATATACATATATATTAATAGTTATCGCCAAGCCAACATGGCAGTCCAAAAAATAGGACGAATACTGCCGTTTTCCGACCCCGAAATGCAAAAACCGACTCCGGCGGTATTTGAACTCTGAAGGAATACCATTAAGCATTTTTTCTGGCGCGGTAAGGATTCTGCCAGCTCGCAATCTTAGATAAAGATAAATAAATAATTAAATAAATTACACAATATCAGTTTCAAATTGAACCCTAGGGTTTGTTTTTAAGCCGCCTGAAATTCCTTTCTTTTACTTACATTTTCATACAACATTTTAAACCTTTAGCAACCATCCTTCCAGCATAGTTTGTACTCTTGCTTCTTCAAATTCATTTTGTGATGCTCTCAAACAATTTCCCGATCTTTTCCGGTTCCTTCTAAAGTGGCCATTCACCCTCTTCCTTGTTTGAAGTATCCTTGCATTAGTGAATTTTCTGTAATTTTTTTGCTCGTGTTGCTTGCTCAAGAATTTCAATGTTCCCTTTTATTAGTTTTTCACCTGTCAATTTCTTGCCTTTGTGATGTTTGATCTGGAGTTTTCACATGCCCTTGCATCAACCGTTCTTTTGCTATTTTCTCTCTTTTATAATCTTTAATCCGAAATTTAAAAGCTAGAACGGATATATTCTCTGTCATCAGGAAAACATCTCGTTTCCCTGAGTGATATTGTTGGATTTTCCATTTTTAATTTCATTCGTGATATTTCATTCGTTCCTTTCTCCCTCCCTATCCTCTTACTCTTTCTATTTCATTTCTCCACCTCTTTCTCTCCGTTATTCTTCCTATTCATTTCCACCGATCTATCTTTATTTCTTACGCTTTCTGGGTACTTATTCGACTATTTCCATGACTAAAATTTAAAATGAACCAGCTTCCCGTTTACGGTATTAAAAATTGAAATTTTGAAAAATGAAAGCATAAAGTGAAACTTTGAGGATTGAAAGCTTTGCGTTGGTGTGGGAACTGGTGGGAGGAAAAGCCTGACGAGTGTTAGGGAGAGAGTTCGTTGGTTTATAGGGAGGCAGCAGAAGGAATACGCGGCAGCGTAGTATGAGTTAAGCAATGGATATGCTTTTCGAAAAAACGATCATCCACACATAAAAATTATACATATGTACACACACACACACACACACACACACA
>NC_068985.1:41391807-41394309 GCF_001194135.2 Octopus bimaculoides
GTGACATGTGGCTCATGGTACACCTGTACAGGTGATATCGATTTAATGGAGGGAGTGAGCTTATGTATGCACAAACATTTGATCACTACAAACAAATCATCTGTGTGGTTGTTCGGCAAGAAACAGTCGTACTCCCATACGTCATCTAACGACGGGGGAGTCCAAGATGTATACACACACAACACACACACACACACACACACACACACACACACAAACACATATACAGGCGCAGGCATGACTGTGTGGTAAGGAGCTTGCTTCTCAACCACATGATCCCGGGTTCTGTCCCTCTGCGTTGCACTTTGGGTAAGTGACGTCTACTATAGCCTCAGGCCGACAAAAGCCTTGAGTGGATTTGGTTTACGGAAACTGAAAGAAGCCCGTCATATATATATATGTGTGCGTGTGTGTGTGTGTGTGTGTGTGTGTGTCTTTGTGTCTGTATTTGCCCCCACTTCCATCACTACGTGACCATCGATGCTGGTGTGTTTACGTACCCGTTATTTAGCGATTCGGCAAACGAAACCGATGTAATAAGTACAAGGCTTTAAAAATCGTCCTGGGGGTCTATTTGTTCGACAAAAACTCTTCAAGGCGATGCTCCAGCTTGGCCGCAGTCAAATGACTGAAACAAGTAAAAGAATAAAAGAATATATATATTTATACATATATACCTACACATACATATATTGTATGACAAAAATCCAACCAGTGTTTGAAATTGTGTCTCTTAAATATTATTTCACGTGAATACTCTAAAAATTATAACTGTATTTAGTAGCGGAACAGTAATGGAATTCTGTTTAATTTAACTATATCTCCCACACTACTCGTATTCTTTAAGCATTTTTTTTTCAATTAATCCTAAATTACTCCTTAGATTAAATTAATTTAATATTTAATATTTGATTCAAAGTTAGAGTTAATAAAATGTAAATTTTTTTCAATATACATAATCAAATTAAATATTTACCAGTATCGAATTTATATTATGTAATATCTCTATATTTCCTTTCCCTTTTTGTCCTCGGAAAAATTATTAAATTGTTTTAGTAATGTAATTATAAAACTCGTTTGATGGCTAAACATTGATGAATTATAAATATATGAATTTTGATAGATTACACACACGCATGCACGCACACAGACGCAGACACACACACACACACACACACACACACACACACACACACACACAAACGCGCGCACACGCACACATACTTACTGTTTCACACACACAAACACATTCAGATGTAATGTTACATAAGTGACTTAAGGGCCAAGAGTTTTGTGCCTTACACTTATCAAACCTATGTGAGTGTATGTGTCTGTGTGTGTCTCTGTGTGTACGTATGTGAGACTGTGCGTGTGTGCGCACGTGCATCTGTATCTATCTGTCTATGATTATACACGTATATATATAAGCATACAATATATATATGCATATATGTACGTGTAATTATATATATACAAGGTGTGGTGGGTAAATTTTCGCCATTTTATATTTTAATTTCGCGTATGCGCATTTTGCTATTTTTATTTTGTCGACTACACAGTATGGCAGGGGCAGCTGGGCACCGTCTGTGAGAGAAACAGCACCATGACACAATTCACTCTGCCAGAAATATGGAAGCGATATGCTGTATTGCTTGGTATTCACGCCAGAAGCTCCAATACAAACATTTCAGAGTGTTTGGGTGTCAATCTGAGGACAGAATAATCTGAGGACATGTACCGAGAGTGATAAAAATCAAACATCCAGTCGACATCATGGTATTTGAAGTGATCACTAGTGATGGCGACGTTATGCTCGCGTTCATCTTCCCACGCGGCCTCACACTCAGCACGGAGGCCTACATCAAGTGCCTGAAGGAGGTAGTGCAACACTGGGTCAAGAGGGTAGCTACTGGAAGATCCTATGTCTAGCAACCATGTGACATAAGCAGGAGAACTAAGTCATGCCTGTTAGACAATTTCTGCGACCACATCATCCTTAACACCTGGCCAACAAACTCCCCAAACTGCAATCTCTTGATTATTATGTGTGGGGAGCAGTTGAGTGAGAGACCAACAAAATTCCTTGTAACATCATAGGTGAACTGAAGGTAGGGATTACGGCAGCATTCACCAATTTAAACAAGGAGACCGTCCAGAAGAGTTGCAGGAGATTCCGAAGTCATCCGGAGGCCGTGGTTGAAGCCAATGGTGATTTTATCAAATAAGTTTACCCTTTAATATTTCAAGATATTTTTATGTAATTTTAGTAAATATAACTGTTAAATTGAGATGTCAGTGTTATTTTCATTTTTTCTTAATATAGGCGACAGTTTATTCACCGCACCCTGTATATAGTTCAAATTTATAGAAAACAAAAGACGAAGACAGATGAGGGAAAAACAATTTGTTTGACGCTCAGGAAGAATGGAAAAGTCTTTAAAGTTTCAAGCCTACTCTCCTTCGACAGAAACCGATAAGAGAGAAAAAATAAAATAAAGAGAG
>NC_068985.1:41394846-41395360 GCF_001194135.2 Octopus bimaculoides
TGCTTCCCCCACTCTCGCTCCCCCCACACCCCAACACCACGACACGACACCACACCACCACACCACACACCACCATACCACACACCACCATACCACACACCACCATACCACATCACACCACATCACACCACCCTGCACACACTAGCACTGACCACTTCCCAGTACCTACACCATCATTCACACACCTACACATGCACACACATACACGTCAATGTCACCAGCCCCTTTCCATATGCACATACACGCGTATGCGCACCTTCGTTTGGGATCACTACTACTTTATTATCTCCCCTTCTTCCTAGCTCTCCTATGTGACCCCTCTCTCCGGCATTCGCCATGATAGATCGCTAGCCACTAAACCTTTTTCTATTTTCTCTCCCTATTTATTTCTGTGTTCCATTCTGTCGAAGAGCGTAGGCTCGAATCTTAAAAGACTTTCACACTTCCCGAGCGTTAAGCTAATACATTTGTTTGTTGTTTACACACCCGTCTTCGTGTTTTGTGTTTTTGTAAA
>NC_068985.1:41395477-41397731 GCF_001194135.2 Octopus bimaculoides
TATATATATATATATATATTTATATATACACACATACACGAGAGTGGACTGAAAAGTCACTATGATGGAATGATACTAGAGATGTGAAATCGTACATACGTTAATTTCACCTCTTCTCATAAAGAATTTCATTGTTTGTTTCCAGATAAACTGACATCTGACTGTTCACAGAATACTTCAAAAGTAACTAGTAGCGACTTCTCTTGAAAGGCGATAAAATTTGGCAGAAAAACAGTTTACACCCCCAAGACATTCATGCTGACATAGTTGCTGCATTTGAGGTTGATGTACCAGCCTTACCAACAGGGCAAAAATGGGCAGCTGAATTTAGGAGGGAAAGGGAGAGTGTTGAAGATGACCCATATTCTGGACGTCTTGCAACTGCCACTACCGAAGAAAACATGATGATGGTTCACAGGCGCTTGACTATAAATAAACTCGCTAATGCTATTGTTATATCCCGCGAGAGATTTCAGAATATTCTGCACAACGAACTCAGCATGTCAATGGTTTCTGCTTGGTGGGTGCCACATCTTCTGACACCTGATCAAAAGCGCACCAGGCTGGTCACATCACGGGAAAATCTGACATTGTTTTTAGGCAGACCCAGCTGTTTCCTTGAACGTCTCCTCAGTCAAGATGAGTGTCGGCTTCATCGCTTTGCACCAGAAACAAAGAGACAATCCATGTAATGAAAACACCGCTTCTCACCTACTTCAAAGAAGGTCATGGTCATTTCGTGTGCAGGGAAGGTGATGGCCTCAGGATTTTTGGGAGGCAAAAGGTATTGTATTTATTGACTATCTTCATAAGGGCCACACTACGAGTCGAGAATACTTATACCAACTCGTTGAGGCAGTTACGAAATATTATCAAGTGCATACACCCAAGAAAGCTGACGAAAGGGGTCTTGTTTCATCAGGACATCGTTTAAATGGCTGCTGTGCGCGACTGTACCCTTGAACTGGTTGGTCACCGTCCTTATTGTCCTGATTTGGCCCCATCTGATTATCATCTGTTCCCCAAGATGTAAGAACATTTGGTTGGGAGGGTCGTATGTGCTATTCATGACTCTTTCGAACAATTAGATAAAAGTTTCTTCATCAATAGGATCCAAGCACTGCAACACCAATGGAAGAAGTGTGTGGACTGCAAGTGGGGGTGGGGCATGTTGAAAAATAAACCTCATTTGGTCACATTCCATGAGAGTAAATTGGTCAGCCTATGAAGTTTCAAGCAAACTTCGTATGTATGTATGTATGTATGTATGTATGTATGTATGTATGTGTGTGTGTGTGTGCGTAGATGGATGGACATTAAGAATATGCCATGTGGTGGGTACATTAAGCAGTTAATATATGCAATATATGCAGTGAGCATGGTGATGTTATCACATTACGTGAAACGTACGATGTAATTAGATTTATACGCAATTGTATTTCTAGCTGTGCTTTAAATAGGAACTAATTATGTCGAAATCACAAGCCTTCGATTGTTAGACACAGCTTGTTATAAAGCTTAGATTGTTTCTGAGCAATGGCTGGAGATATATTATTATTATAGAATTAACAGATTTAACTAAATGCTCGCTCATATGCTGCATTTATTATAAATGTATTTATCTCGGCATATCTGTATATGTGAATATATATATATACGTACATACGTATGTGTATATGTATATATGTCTGTACATACATTAAACACGTATACACACACAGACACACAGACACACACGTACGCACGCACGCACACACATACGCACACATACACACTCACACACACACGTATATATATCATCATTTGAACAGAGACACTCACTCAATCACGGAGAACTGCTTAGTATGGTCAAAAGTCATTTTATAAACCGGCGATTGTGTTCAAAATTAGTGGTTCCCGAACTATTGGTTTAGATGTTTTGCAAACAACTTGCACATGAAAGTGTTACCAGTCGAAAGCTCCGCATACCGGAAGCCAGCAAGTGTCTGGGGTCATCAGGACAGAATGGGCGCCGCCTCGGGACCTACATCTCGACGGCATTATTGCGCATCGGCCCCCTCACTGATATGAGGCCCCCGCTTGCTAGATCAAGTATTGGCTTAAACTTATGTATATCTTGGTTTCAAATTTTGCCACAACGCCAGCAATTTCGGGGGTGGGGGGTAAAGTGGATTACGTATATATATGCACACACACACACACACACACACACAAACACACAAACACACACACACACACACACACACACACACAC
>NC_068985.1:41398004-41398807 GCF_001194135.2 Octopus bimaculoides
ATTTTTATCGAGAATTCTATTTTTGAATCATTTTGGAATCTATTTTGTATTTTTTTTTTTTTTACTAGTTAATTTCAGTTAATTTTTGTTTATTTTCAGATCATTAAAATGGATTGTCAAGTTTTAAAAAAACAAGCATTTTCGACACCTCTTTCTTTTTGCTTTTAATCAAGGTTCTAAGACCGCAAAAGCTGCTCGCGACATTTGTGCTGTGTATGGAAAGGGTGCCATAGCTGAAAGAAATGCTCGTAATTGGTATGCCATGTTCAAAAATGGAAATTTTGACCTCAAAGAGGCACCTCAGTCTGGCCGTCCAGTTGAGTTCGATGAAGAGCGATTAAACCAACTTTTGCACGAAAATTCTCGTCAAACGACAAGGGAACTGACAGAGAAAATGGAATGCTCCCACACAGCTATAGAGAAGCATCTTCACTCGCTGGGAAAGATTCAGAAGTATGGAGCATGGGTTCCGCATGCTTTAAGTGGCAACAACAAAAATCAGCGAGCCACAATCTCTGCTGGTTTGCTTGCTCGTCACCGCTCAACTCATGGACACAAGCAACGATTCCTTTACCGAATCGGTACTGGCGACGAAAAATGGTGCCTGTACATCAATATGAAGCAGCGTAGGGAATGGCTTAGCGTCAGTAAATAAGCGACACCGCGCGTGAAACAAGATCTTCATCCGCGTAAAACGATGTTGTCCGTATGGTGGGACTGGGAAGGGTTTATCCATTACGAATTGCTTGAGCAGAACCAAACGGTCAACGCGGAACTCTATGTTAAACAGTTGAAACGACTCA
>NC_068985.1:41399795-41403004 GCF_001194135.2 Octopus bimaculoides
GTAGATTATACACATATTATATTATGCTATATTATATTATATTATATTATACACATGTAGAGCTTGAAACACGTGTACCGCGGAATCCTTTGTAGTTTTGTTGTTATTTTTTTGTTTTGGATTTACAATTTATTATTTCACCGCAACCACTAGCTGGAATACACAGGTGCTTACAATTGTCAAGTATTACCTCTAAATTTCAATTTACCTACGTGATAGATAGATAGATAGATAGATAGATAGATAGATAGATAGATAGATAGATAGATAGATAGATACGCAGACAGACAGACAGACAACAGGCAGATATATAAAGAATTATATATGTATATATATTTCGTATAGGCATAGCGATGCTAATAACTTGATGTTAGAACTCCATATATAGAGAAGAGTTAATGATACATATAATTGCTAAATATTCCGGATGTTGTAACTGACACTTTTAAGTACAGAAGAGAATAACAAGCATTTAGGGTTATCTACATAAATTGACTTAATCATTCGTTCTTCCACGATCAATAAAATGAAATTATTAATCAAGTCCTGTGATTGATTTTATTGAATGTTCACTCTTTAGAATATTGTAGCTATACTTCTAGGTCAGAAATCAATATATATATATATACACATATTATATTATGTTATATTATATTATGTTATATTATATTATACACATGTAGATCTTGAAACACGTGTACCGCAGAATCCTTTGTAGTTTTGTTGCTATTTTTTTCTTTTGGATTTACAATTTATATATATATATATATATATATATATATATATATATATATATATATATATATATATATATATATACATATACATATATATATACATATTGTGCATATGTATGTATATGTACATATCATATATATACATTTATATATTGTGCATATGTCTGTATATGTATATATCATATATATACATATATATATATATTATATAATATATGTATGTTTATGTATATTATACATACATATAATATATAACGTAATATATATATATATATATTATAGATATACATATATATAGATATGTATAGATATATAAATGTATACACACACACATATATATTATATATATATATACATATATTTAGATATATATATATGCATATATACATACATACATACATACATACATACATATATATATATATATATATATATATATATATATATATATATATTCAAGTGTAAAGTGTATATTATATATTGGAAGTTATATATATACTAAAACTGTAATTCTGTTATTAAAATATATATATTACATATACATGAAATAACTATATATTTTATATATGATCTAGATATAATTTTGTAGTCATTGTAATATATATTATATACTGTATAATAATATACATGCAATATTCTAATTATTAATATACATATATGCTATATGCATAATATAATTATAACGTTATAATTACTAAAATATATAACATATAGTTACAATACTATATTTATTAAAAGTAGATCATCTTATTTGAATATATGATATATTAAATAATATATATTTTATATTCCTTTCTACTATAGGTTCAAGGCCTGAAGTTTTAGGGTAAGGTGCTAGCCGATTACATCGACCCAGTACGCGACTGGTACTTATTTAATCGAAATGCAAAGTCGACCTTACAGAAAATATTCTAAACTAAAATCCATAATATATATATCTTACACGTAATATACGTGTAATCCTACAACTAGTAAAATATATAGTGTCCATAATAAATTATCAACTATACAGATAGATGTAACTGTAATGCTGTTATCAAAAATACATTTTGTATGACATGTACTCCACACATATGCGTATATGTTATACACTTTCTACAGATATATATATTACGCACATATAACGCTATTTTAAAAATATATGTATTATTGAGTTATATACTGTAATATTTAATACCATTAAAATAATTACCACCTTCTAAGGCGCAATTCCCCCACACCTTAAAAACGTCTTAGAAAATTTACTTCCGTCTTATGAGTACAAAGCTCATTGTATCAGTTTCTAGCAAATGGTGCTGAAATTAAAGTGCATCTTATAATTAAACTGTGTCTTATAAGCCGTCAAAAACGTTGAATGCATATACAGGCGTGGCTGTGTGGTAAGAAGCTTGCTTTCCTACCACATGGTTCCGGGTTCAGTCCTACTGCGTGGCACCTGGGTAAGTCTCCTCTGCTGTAGCCTCGGGCCGACCAAAGCCTGAGTGGATTTAGTAGACGGAAACTGAAAGTATTCAGTCGTATACGGTTTTTTATTGTTTTAGTCACCTATATTATAACGTATTACACGTGTATAAGGGATGACCACTAGGTGGACATCCAATATGCTAGAAAGAAGTCATCAACGACCCAACCACAAAGAAAAATAATGTAATGTAATGTAAAAATAATATATTATAACGTATTTAATATATCATAGTATTAATTTATCGTTATAATATCTTCTTTTATATATATATATATTATTGTGCCTGAGGTGAGTTATTCTCTTTTAGTGCCTTATTACTTAACACACTCACCGGTTCGATTTCCACTCATTTACTTATTATTTTCGAAAATTTTGGTTGCGTCTTGCAACCTTTTCAATAGTCGTTGACTCTGTCCATTATCAGAGCTATCTTCTTTTTGTTTGTTTGTTTGTGCGCATGTGTGTGCGCCAGTGTGCATGTGTATACACATACATAAGTATGTATGCATGTATGTATGTATGTATGTATGCACATACATACACATATACATATGTATGTATATATCTATGTATATACTTAGATATACACATACTTACATATGTGTATACACATGCGCACTGACGCACACATATGCACACAAACAAACAAGCAAAAAGAACGCGACTCTGATAACGGACAAAATCAACGACTATTAAAGAGGTTGCAAGACGCAACCAGAATTTTCGAAAAAATAAATAAGTAAATGAGTGGAAATCGGACCGATGAGTGTGTTAAGTAATAAGGCACTAACTCTCCCCAGACACAATAAAATATACTTCAACACACGAATTCAACTCGCAGATCAGATCGGCAAAAGAAACCGATAGAATGAGTACTAGGCTTACAATAAATAAATCCTGGGGTCGATTTCTTAGACTAAAAACCCTTAAAGACGGTCCTCCAACACGGCCGGAGTCAAATGACTGAAACAAGCACAAGAATAAAAGATAAAGAATATATATATATA
>NC_068985.1:41403790-41404765 GCF_001194135.2 Octopus bimaculoides
AACCAAATACCAATAAAGCATTTCAATTTGTAATACTCTCATTTCGGTCTCTGGCAGGTAAGTCTAAAGCAGGGGTTTTCAAACATTTTTTATTATCTATAGTCCCCTTTTAATTACTATTTTATTCTGGTGGACCTCCATAGCCATTCTATGTTTAAAAACTAGTTTTAGAGAAACTAGTTTATAAAAAATTCCTATTTTCTTTTTCACACATTAACTTGTGTAGGTTGAACTATGTAAGATGTTAGAGAAAGAAACATAGCTGTTTTTTGCTTTACATACCAATACATACATCTAAAGCAAAATTTTTTCAGGGGCACTCAAAATACTATTGCGGATCCCCAATTTATTATTTTGTTGTATGGACTCCAAACATCCTTATATGGACCCTTAGGGGTCATTTGGACCCCGGTTGAGAACCCTTGGTCTGAAGGATTTAAAATTTGTATGCTTGTGGAATGGTGGTCAAAATGCTTTCTGATAATTTACATGAGTCCCTCCACACTCTGAGTTCAAATCTCATAAAAGTACATTTTTTCAACTATCTAGACTTGATTAATCAAGTACCTGTTATTCATTGGGGATCAGTGTAATAGGTTATACTCATAGTTTATAGCCTTGTACCTAACTTGGAAACCATATTGAGTAATTTCATCGAACAGCGATTAAACTATCACATACATACATATTCACCTCTATCACTCTTTCCATATATACTAATACATTCTTCCCTTCCTCTTTTCTCACATACATCAATATATTTCTTTATCCGTCTTTGTATGTCTCTATCTCTTTGTTTCTTTTTCTTTGTCTCATTCTCTTTGTTTATTAGTCTGTCTTCTGTCAGTCTGTCTGGCTATCTGTTGTTGTTGTCTCACATATTTGAATATAATGAGATGAAAATCTCCGATAAATTGGGACTGTCTTAGGAATTAGGAGACAGAACTATTTCTAGGAGTGTTTACAATGGAAAAA
>NC_068985.1:41405013-41409532 GCF_001194135.2 Octopus bimaculoides
TATAGATATATATATATACCGGACTCCAGGACCACCTCACGTTAGGGAAATAATGGATTTCTGATAACCTTGCTGTGATACGGAATTCCGTAACATGAAATTAATTTCCCCATTGATCTTAATGTTGAACAGTGAGATTCGTTCCGACAGACTTTTGACGAAAATGACAATTTCACAATTTATAAACATACACCTTATAATATGTAGACATAAAACATTTGTTAAGGAATAAATAAGTATCATAATACTGTAATAGGATACGTTCTTACAACAAAAGATGCTGACTACTAAGTGAGGGGTGGTGGTGGAATGAGAGCTAGTGGGGGGATGTGGGGCACTATCCTCTATCTTATAGTTTATCATTATGTACATCTGCCTGAAGGGTGAAGAACTTATCCAAAATTGTTTGTTTATGGTGCATTATCTCTTTGTACAGCTCAGTGTAATAACTGATCTCATTGTAAATTCCTCTTGTAATTTTTATGTTACATTCACGATTAGTGTCGTTATCAGCAAAAATTTGCAGACTTTCCTCTGTAGTTGCCAATCCTTTAGAAGTATTCTTTGCAGTCAATTTAAGTGGAGTTAATGGAATTTCCGTATTTTCATCTGTATTCTCAGCCCTTGTTTTAGCACAATCAATCTTCGTTAGATAAACTTTTCTTTGTGGGACTTTAGCAACTCAACTACATAATTTTCTTTGATTTCTTCAAACCCTACTTATTCGCAGATGTCACAATATCTTCTTGCGGAAAGCTTGTAAAGTCATAGATACAGATTGACCATATATTTTCCCCTAAACCATTCAAAATTTGGGGTTTCACGTGATCTCATGACTCAGCTGTGTTATTCACAGCATCCATTATGCTGGACTTTTTCCAGAAGTCTCTAACTATTGATTTAAGCACCCTATCAATTGTTTCATAAATTCATTGAAATTTCTCAGAAAATATGCACTGAAGTTAGCTGTCGGACTTGAGCAAATAAGTTTTATTCATTGGGATGTATCGTACTCTCGCATTAGCAGAAAACTTATTTAAGTTCACTGAACGGCTTGGTACATTTTCTGAAAGGAGCAATGCTTTGTTAGAAATATGTCTAGCACTGTACCTGTCTACAACAGGACAAAATGATGTTTGAATATTACGCTATGGCTCTTAGTTATCCATACCTTCTTACTTGAAAGCCAAATCAAAAGTATATTAAACTTTGCGTAACTCTTGAAAGCCCTTATATTTTTAAGGGGCCTCAATTTCATGTCCCTGTATTATTTCTTTGCACAAGAAGCGTCAAACGATTTTTGAACGTAAAGTTTCGAGGAGTTGATTTTTCTTCTCGAGAAATAAAATTTCTAGCATGTATGCGGCCTTCAGAAAAGTGCAGTTTCATCAAGATTGTATATTTGCTATGTTGTGTAATCCTCTTTAGCAATCGTTTTCTTCGGCTGCCCAGGATAAATAGTAGCAGCCTCTGTATCATCACTGATAGCTTCATAAGTCATTATTATATTCTACAAATTCAAGAGCTTCTTATACTTTTCGAACCAGCCTTAACCAGTTAGAGAATGTTTTTTTACACAAGAAGATTCACCTTCTTTTTTTGTGTAAATTGTCAACCAAACGTTTGGCTTTTATTTTTAATCACCATTGTAATTATCGTCACATTACGTCGAATCTAATCCTCTGTTCATACACTCAACAGCTGTTCTATTTTAAGCATCACATTCGACCTCTCAGAAAATAAGGCCTAAGCTGTTAACGAAGTAACTTCTTGAGCACTTGACTTAAGTTTCTCTCTATTGTTCTGTATTATTCCTACTGTAGATATTGCAAGCTTTAATGCTTTGACATTCTGGCTGATTTCTTTCTTTTGCACCAAGCTTTTCTAAAGCATCAAGTTAAATTCCCTGTGTAATCCGTATACAGTTCCTTTTTCTACTACTACCTTCATTTCCACTTGTTGGCTTCTTTCCAGATATCTTAAATTGCAGGTAAATCCAAAAGCGAGGGCGATCAACATCTATCTACAACAAAACCACAACAAAAATATGATCACGTCGCGTGATCATATATATCGTGAGCGACCAGACTACCAGATGCTGTTACACAATGCTGGTCACAATGCGCTTTGCATAGTTTTAGCCTTTGAATGATGCCACCCCGCTGGCTGAGCGAGCAGACCAACATTCCTCTTTCACAGCAAATGGGGACTGGAGCAACGTGAAATGAAGTGTTTTGCTTAAGAACACAACGAGTCACCCAGTCTGGGAATCGAACCCACGATCAATAACAAAAATGTAGTGAAAAAATAGCAACCGTGTTCCATGAAAACAAATTATTGTTGTCGTATTCCTATGGATGTAAGAATGCAAATGAGAAGATGAAAGAGTAAAATAGTGGAGTTGGGAGAAAGTACTGTACGATTACTGTTAGTTGAAGGATTACCAGGTTCATGGGCACTTCGCCCGTTGCATCTATTATTTAAATCATAAAACATTTACACTCTACTTGCAGATACACTTCGTTGTATTGACATACACCATATGTAGCTACAGACATTAATGTCAGGTTGATATTATAATTGTTGTTTCATATTAGTTATTCAAAATTTAGTGAGTTGTTAGTGATAGAATGTTGCACTATCGGATTTGGTATTGGTAATGACGGTGACGATAGGTGATATCGTTGGTGTTGGTGACGGTCATATAGTTCTTGTTAATTGTATTCGTGTTACTGTTTAGTCTCAGATCAATCCTCATTGACGTGAGATCAAAGACATTTCATTCCATTTACAAAATACATTAGAGTACCACATTATCTCATGCTATTGTTTTACTTTTAAATGGAATGGCTTATCTTGTTCATACTATTGTCGCTGTTCTTGGACATGAAGGAGTTGGAGGGTTCGTTATGGCAATGCTTCCATTGGTTTTTGGTGTTAAAGGTAGATGATGGTAGTGAAGATTAATTACATAGACACACAAACACAGACACACACACAAACACACATACAGAGTTTCCGTCTAGATGCTTTATAGATAGATAGATAGATAGATAGATGTGAGAGTGTGTGTATATGTATGTATGTATGTATGTATGTATGTATGTATGTATGTATGTATGTGTATACATATATGTATGTATGTACAACCATAGAGATGGGAAAATAAATATAAATTCTCATTATAATGACACGTGGTTGCTTGACTGCTAAAATCAACAGTTAAATCTCCATATCTCCTCTTCCGCTTGAAACAAAGTGCTAAATTTGATGATTATGTATTCCGGGTACGCCATGTCTCAAAATAAAGTCAGGATGGTCGTAGATGGAATGCCTGTGATAAGTCAACTCAGTCAGTACTGGCCTGTGGTTAAGCAAAACTATCGATCAGGACGGTAACCGCCACAATACCACCACCACCGCCACAATACCACCACCAGCTCTACCACTAATAATCCCCCACCACCCACCACCACCATCACCACCACCACCACTACTATCACCACTACCATTACAACCACCATCACTACTACTACTACTACTACTACTACTACTACTACTACCGTCACTACACTACCACCACTACCACCATTATCATCATGAATAAAACAACCATTACATTTATCACCAACACCACCACTACCACCACCAACACCTACACCACCACTTTCACTTTCACTTTCACTATCACCACCACCACCACCATCATCATCATCATCATCATCAATACTACCATGATGACTACTATAACTGGCAATAACAAGAACCCCCACTTGTAATAGCAGCGGCGGTAGTAGCAGTAGTAGCAGCACCAGCACCAGCACCACCACCGCCACCATTTTTATCTTCCAATGCACCGAATTCTATTTTTCACCCCAAACCTTTTTTTTATGTTTAAACACTGTTTTATATATTTTTATCTTTCTATTTTAAAATCATCTTCCTCTTCTCTCTCCTCCTCTTCCTCGTCATCGTTCTATTCTTCCTCCTCATCATCATCATCATCCTCACCATCATCATCCGCCTCATCATTATCCCCCCCTCAATATCATCATCATCATCATCACCATCATGGTGATTCCTCTTTACATTTTTTTTACATCATCCCACTTGCACTACCTCACCACCACCACCACCACCGCCACCCTCCTCTCCACCTCCACTTCCACTATCACCATAATCTTAATTTTTATCCTGTTTTAGTTCTCTAAACATCCATTCATCTTTCCCCCCCTTCCCCCTCTCCCCCTCGACCCTCTCTCTTTATCTTTTATCTATCTCTCCCTCTTTCTCTCCCTCCCTCTTTTACGTTTATCTCTCACCATTCAGCCTCTCTAACATTTCTGTTTATTTACTTTCTAATGTATTATTATTTATTATTATTATTATTATTATTATTATTATTATTATTATTATTATTATTATTATTATATTGTTATTATTACTATTATTGTTATTATATTATTATTATTATTATTATTATTATTACTATTATTATTATTATTATTATTATTATTAT
>NC_068985.1:41410405-41411364 GCF_001194135.2 Octopus bimaculoides
ATAAACACATACACATATATAAACAGACTCACACACAAACACACACACACACAAGCAGAAACACGTACACACACACATACATACACAAATTGAACCATACATGCACGCACACACAAACCCACCACACACAAACACTGACAGATACACACAAGTATACACATGCGCACGGCATACAGACACACAAGTGAAGCATGCACACACACACACAGACACTTACAAATACACATGCGTACACACACATATATATATGCACACACACACACACACACACACACACACACATTCACACACATTTATATGCATATACACACGCGTATACAGACACAATGGCAAACACACAGACACATCCAAGGGTATACACATGCGTAAAGACATTTGCACATACATGCACACATTCATACAAAAGGTCTCCACCCGCTTACACACCCCGACTTCGTTTGCTGGGTGGATGGGAGGGGAGGAGGAGGGTGCAAGTGATGGAGATGCTGTTATAGGATATGTGTGTGTGTGTGTATGGGTGCGTGTGTACGTGTGGTGTATGTGTGTGTGTGTGTATGTTTGTGTATAGCTGTGTGTGCGTGGGTGTTGTATATGCGTGTGTATGTGTATGTGTGTGTATGTATGCTTGTGTATGGGTGTGTGCGCCTGTGGTGTATATGTGTGTGTGTCTGTATGTTAGTGTATGTGTGTGTGTGTGGTGTGTGTGTATGTAATAGTGCATGTTGTGTGTTGAGTCTGATCTGGTGCACACGTAATCGCAGATTTCTCAGAAAAAATAAGATGGAGAATAACGGCGGCCGCCATTGTAGTAGTAGTAGTAGTAGTAGTAATAGTGGTATCGTGGGTGGTTGAAGTAGTTGTGGTGGTGACGATAATATTAGTAGTAGTAGCAGTGGTGGTGGTGGTGGTAGTGGTGGGTGTGGGTGGTGGTGGTAGTGGTGGTGGTGGTGGTAGTGGTG
>NC_068985.1:41417152-41421396 GCF_001194135.2 Octopus bimaculoides
TCATAAAGGATCCACTTTTCGTCACAAGTGACTATTCGGTCAGATTAGGATCATTGGTGTTTCACAGAAAAAGCATCGAGCACACTTCAAAACACCGAACTTTTTGATTTTCCTTGAGCTCATGCTGTACCCATTTTTCGAGCTTTTTCACCTTACCAATCTTCCGCAGATTGCATGAGACCGTCACAATACCGACACCAAGTGCCTGGAATATTTCTCTGACACTTTGACGTGGGTTTTGTTCAACAATTGCTTTCAGTTGTTCATTGTCAAGACTGCAGGACCGTCCTCTACCTTCTTCATCTTCAAGGCTCTCATCATCACTACGGAATTTCTGAAACCACCTTCGTACTGTTGATAGAGGCAGTAGTTTGGGAAGCATTGTGCCAAAGCTTGAACTCATACAAGAAAAGTAAGAGAAGGTCTTTTTTTAAATGTTCATATTTAAGGGCGCCTATGCTTCAAGAATGTTTTCTATCTGAAATAAGTAGAAAATTATTAAAGAGCATACATCAACTATTAAGTATGTCGAAATTCACCTAAAATATAATTAAAATACTATGATAAAATTGCGTTTCAAAACACAACACTTAGAGCGGCCATTATTTTCGGAACAACCTAATATATATATCTAAAACAATGACAGTATAAATAAAATATTATCTATCTTACATGTTACTGAAAACCGCGTGCAATTTTGAGGGAAAATAAGACTATAGTAGAATTTAACTTGTTACAATAGGCACAGTGTCTGAAAGTCATGGGGAGGGAGCTAGTCGGTTATATGGACCTCAGTAATCAACTGGAACTCATTGCATGGAAATCGAAAGAATGAAAGGCAAAGTCGATCTCGGTAGAATTTGAACTCGGAACTTAAATATGGGCGAAATCTTGCCAAGCATTTTACTCCGGCATACTAATGATTCTACCAGCTCGTCACCTTTAGGGAATTTAATAACGGTAGCATTCCAACTTAGAATACATGCCCAAAGAAGTCGCACGACTCTACAGCAAAGTATCATCAGAAAAAAGGATGGGCCTATATAAGCAGAAAACTATGCATGTATATGTTAGCAGAAATCTCCGAGATGGTAGTAATATTGATCATCAAAGCAGTCTATCAGGAACCAATAGCCGGATTGCTATCTCCCACTTTAAAGGGTATACGTTTGCGATCCAGGAACAAGAAATATCAACCAGATACCTGATGCACAAAAGGGATAGAGATGCAGGAAAAACAGTAAAATGTGACAACCGATGCAGACGTCGTGGAGTTAACACCGGAGATATCACCCACACCACGAGTTGTCCGAAAATGTCATCACCGTTTATCTACCGATGAGACATGGTGTAGCTAGGACACTCTATAATGAAATCCGTCGGAAGGATAACCCCGAGGACAAAGAAATAAGAACCCACAGTGTGGTAGAAGCCATAACCACTCATAATAAAAGGGAGTACTGGTGTAATGTCCCAGTGCAGACATCAATAAAATGTAAGCACAACAGAACTGATACGATGATTTGAGATGAAGAAGTGAAACCGTACATTTGTGGGAATCAGATGCCCAGCGGATGTTAACATAAAGCTGAAGATCAGTGTAAAAGAGAATACTTACGTTGAATTGTTCAGAAACCTGTAGTTACTCTATCCAGATTACAAGTTCAGGTTTATACCTGTAATTATTGGAGTCCTGGGATATATAACACACTGCCTAAATACCAATCTTGAGAAATTAGGCTTCTCAAAACCAGAAAGGAGAAAGCTAATTCGAAGACTACAGATCCATCACTGGAACTGTAAAAATCTGTAAAACTTTCCAGAATGTATATGAGCATGTCTAGATATGCAACTATATCCATAAGAATACATACATAAAGCAAAACATACAAATCTGCACATATACATACATACATACACACATACATACATACATACATACAAAAATACCCTGTTGTTGATGTTGAAATTCCAATGAAGGAGCCTTGGATCCAGGTTAGAAACCGGCTCTTTCTCTATTGGCAACAAATCTAGAAATAAGAACAATGACATACATACAGACATATTCATACATGCATACATACATACATACATACATACATACATACGTACATACACACACGTACATACATACATGCATACATACATACATACATACATACATACATACATACGTACGTACATACACACACGTACATACATACATGCATACATTCATACATACATACATACATACATACATGCATACATGCATGCATGCATACATATATACATATATATGCGTATGCTAGTAGCAGCGTTGTCCGGTTCATAAACAAATGTAACACCTGAGCAAAACGTTTTAGCTTCTCTCCACCTGGTTTCTGTTTAGCTTACAAAAGGAGGAATTAGAGAAAGAATGATTACGGGAGGAAATATCTGTGTAATGTTTAAAAGTCTGATGGTGTATCTCAGACTATCCATTGTGAATGATACTATGGGGAGGAAGAAATGGCAGCATATCTATCACACTAAATTTGAACTTGTTTATAAAACGTAAGTAGAAAGCTGAAACAATATCTTCAATTAAAAACAATATAAATCAATAAAACAGTATTAAATACTGGCTGCACGTGCAAAGGAAATTGATATATGATATTAGGAAAATAGAAAAGGAGTCATGATATAATGACTGTGTTAGCACGCCGGGCAAAATGCTTAGCGGTTTTTCGGGGTCGAGCTAATCGACTGCACCCCCCCCCCACCAAAAAAAAATCGGGCCTTGTGCCTAGAGTAGAAATGGATATTAGGAAAATAGAAAAGGAGTCATGATATAAGAACAGTGTTAGCACGCCGGGCGAAATGCTTAGCGGTATTTCGTCTGTCTTTACGTTCTGAGTTCAAATTCCGCTGAGGTCGACTTTTCCTTTCATCCTTTCGGGGTCATTAAATTAAGTACCAGATGCATACTGGAGTCAATCTAATCGACACAAATTTCGGGCCTTGTGCCTAGAGTAGAAAAGGATATAATAACTATGTATAAAACATGCAGTAGGTTTGGTGTCTTCATTAAGCTGGGTTCTTTTCAGTTGTATAATGAATGAAATTTCGGCTTTAAATCTAACGCTGGCTTAGGTTCCATAAATGTATTTTGTGATGTAAGTAATGTGACGTACAATGGATATAGCTATAGTTTCGTTACGTGTTGGAAATTTTTTTTACGTTTAAGAAAATGAAAACCTCATCATTTTAACATCATCATGATTCCCGATTCTTTATCTCTTGACTTAGATTGATTGATTTGATACAGTTGATGTTCGACTCGGACATCGGTAAACTGATGTCTGCATATATTAAAAGAAACAAAACATAGGTAGAACAAGCCAGCAACAGAACTTCTACGTTAAAAATCACACCCGACCTGTCTTTTTTTTGTTCTTTTTTTGTAAATGAGGAAGTGACGCATTAGGTAACGTCTTTCATATACCTAAAAAGATAAGAGATGATCAGAGATAACTGAGTGTAGAAACGACTTGAATATGGCAGCCGTGTTCCATTTTGTGTGTTAGTTAAGACTAGAACGGAATTCATCAGCTGATCAAAGTCTAAAGTATTATTTTCTGGCCCTGAAGAAGAGCCAGTCATTGGAATTCAGTATTTGATGTGGGATTGCCATGAGCAATAATTCTATCTACTATAGGCACAAGGCCTGGTCTTGTGTGATAGGAAGCTAGTTGATTACCCCATTGCTCAACTGGTACTTTATCGACCTCCAAAGGGACGAAAGCAAAGTTGACCTCGGCGGAATTTGAACTCAGAATGTCAAGCATGCTGCTAAAAATTTTTGTCCCACGTGCTAACCATCCTGCCAGTACGTTTTCTATGTGTATATGTATTCTTTTACTGGTGCTTTTGTTTCTGAATCTTCATATATTTGTAATAGTACAGTTTTTAATTTTGTTAACTCTGTGTTTCAGAAATTGATATCGATTTCCAATTTTGGCACAATGTCAGCAGGTTTTGTGGGGGAGGGGTTAAGTCAATTACATCGACCCCAGTGTTCAACTGGTACTTATTTTATCGACCCCGCAAGGATGAAAGCAAAATCGACCTCAGCGGCATTTGAACTCAGAACGTAAAGTCGGACGAAATGCTGCTAAGCATTTTGTCCAGTGTGTTAACGATTCTGCCAGATCAATGCATTAATAGATTGATATCGAGATGTTTTTTTACTTTGCCTTCGAAACACACGCACGCACACACAC
>NC_068985.1:41421900-41423481 GCF_001194135.2 Octopus bimaculoides
ACTGCCCCCACACGCCGCCAAAAATTTCGGGCCTTGAGCCTAGAGTAGAAAAGAATATTTCTCCTGTTTAGTCGGTCCTCGGCAGTATAATGGGAAGTATCCTCGCCTGTCACGCAGGAGACCGGAGTTCGATTCCCCGCCGAAGAGGCGTTTATACTGTTTTAAAGAGGGGTGAGCTGGCAGAATCGTTACCGTACCGGGCGAAATGCTTAACAGCATTTTATCCGTCTTTACGTCCTGCGTTCAAATTCTGCCGTGGTCAACTTTTCCTTTCATCCTTTCGGGGGTCGATAAAATAAGTACCAGCTGAATGAATTCTGCAATCGATCTAATCGACTTATCCCCTCCCCCAAAATTGCTGGCCTTGTGCCAGAATTTGTAACCAATATTTCTCCTGTTTGTGTAAAACTGTCATACATATACACACACATATTTATTCATACATACATATATATACATGTATATGTTTATGTGCGTGCCTAGGCGTAGTAACTGAGATGGTAAACCCATACTTAAAGTTCCGTGCAGCACGTAACTTTTAGTACGGTTTTATAATCTCGGTACCCAATATTGCTAATCCTGCTCCTAATATACGAGTATATTGATTACCTTTACGATTTTGCATTACACACATATACACACGTACGCGCGCACGCATATACATGAACGCACGATTGCGCGCGCGCACTCTACGTCTGTGTAGTTGTATGCATGAATTTGCGTTAACGTTTTCTTTACTACGTGTATGCGTTTGTGTCCAAGTGTGCTTCAGTATGTGTGCGTGTGTGTGTGTGTGTGTGTGTGTGTGTGTGTGTGTACAGAAACGAAAGATAGACAGGCAGACTAACAGATAGATAGATAGATAGATAGATAGATAGATAGATAGATAGATAGATAGATAAGTAACTAGATAGATAGCTAAATTAGTATGCAGATAGAAAGATTTATGTTTACTTGTCATGCATATCAAGGATTATATTAATTTGCGTTTTTGTTTAGATAGTTGAATCCGATTTGAGAGAGTTTTGACTGCTATTTCTAGAGGAGAGAAAAGCAAAGTAAAGCCCAGAACAAATTAGAGCGTAAAAGGAACGGCACTAAATAAAGTCCCAAATAGACAACAACAGCAACATTAACAACACTCAAAGAAAAGAGACAATAAAGAAGCCTTAGTCAGTGGTTCTCAATCGGGGTCCATATGGTCCCTAAGGGTCCATATAAGATTTTAGGGGACAACAAAATAGTAAATTGGGAATCTACAATAGCATTTTAAGAGCCCCTGAATAATTTTTGCTTTAGATCAGGGATTCTCAACCATTTTTTTTTATCTATGGACCCCTTTGATTACTATTTTATTCTGCTGGAGCCCTATAGCCATTTGATGTTTAAAAACATTTGATGTTTATAGAAATTTCTTTCAAAATTCCTATTTTGTTTTTCACACATTAACTTGTGTAGGTTGAACTATGTAAAATGTTGGAGAAAGAAACCTAGCTGTTCTTTTTTTTTTAATACATACCACTACATACATCTAAAGCAAAATGTTTTTCAAGGCCCTTAAAACGCTATTGGATCCCAAAT
>NC_068985.1:41423619-41425655 GCF_001194135.2 Octopus bimaculoides
TATGTATTGATATTTATTACAACAGCTGTAATATAATTCATTTTTGTTTTTCTTTTTACTTGTTGCAGTCATTAGACTGCGGCCAAGCTGGAGCACCGCCTTGAAGAATTTGTAGTCCAATGTATCGTCCCCAGAATCTTTTTTAGGTGATTTTCAACCAGCATCACCACCACCACCACTACCACCATCACCACCACAACCGCCACCACCCCTATCATCACAACCATCACCACTACCATCACTATCATTACCACCACCACCACCACCACCACCACCACTGTCACTACCACCACCACCATCATCACTACTCCCACGACTACATACTAGCACCACCACCATCAACACTACTATCATCACCACCTCGCCACTCCTGCTAATACCATCACCCCCACTACCCCACTACCACGTACTACCACCACCACTATTACTACAATCAGCTTCATCACTATTACTTACGATCACATGCTACTACCACCATCGCCACCACTACCATCATAATCTCAAGTTCCAACGACCCCCAGCACCACCACCACCACCATCACCACCGCCACATGCTAGTAGCACCACTATTACTGTCACCACAATCACCATCACTACAAAAACCATCACCACAACCAATATCACCTCAACAACCATCATCAAACCACCACCATGATCACCACAGCCACCACCACCACCACAACAATCACCAAACCACCACCACAATTATCATAACAGCCTTCACCACAACTACCATCACCACCACCACCACCACCACCATCAGCATTATCGCCACCACAACCACAATCATCGCCACCATCATCGCAACAACCATCACTACAACAACCACCACTTCCACCACAATCACCATCACCACAACCACTTCCACCACAATCCCCATCACCACAACCACCATCACCACGATCACCACCGTCACCACAGCCACCACCATCACCACAGCCACCACCATCACCACAGCCACCACCACTACCAACAACAACACCATCAACACCTACAACAGTTGTACGAACAATGAGTACTGGTCGTGCAGCAGCTGGGTGTAAGAAATTGTTTTGCCCACAATAAAAACAAGAATGGAAAACCACTCAAGGGTGTGGGTCAATCGGTCAGTTGGTCAGTTGGTCACGTTGCAAAAGACTAATTGCTTTTTTATTTTATTTTTTTTCCCTCGTCTAAATATATAAGAAACAACACAGACACCAAGTATATATTCAATTCTTGAAACTGAGATTGTGAAGGTCTGGAAACGTCGAATATGAATTTAGAAACTTTATTGTTCCAAACTAATTGTGAAAAAGAAAAACTAAGAAAATACAAAAAATATAAAAAAACCAAAAGGATAAAACTTGAACACAATCGCCTATTTAATGAAATATGTATAAAAGAAATGTTGTTCTTTCTCCTGTATATAAACACCCACACATACATACATAATACATGATGATTGCCACTTCTTTATAGAAGAAGGCCATTTTATATGACTAGCAAGTCCTGCTCTTGACAAACAAACTCTACTGCAGATTTTACAAATAATTTTAAGTAGGAAAGTGTCTGGGATTGTAGTTAAATCCTGTCCCCAAAGTGCACGTTTTAAGATAGATTGTTTAATTTTTCGAGCTTCAAATGCTTTACATCTATTGTAGATAATTTGTTTCCGAACCGATCGATCTTGCGTCATCTGGTCTCAGTCTTCAACTTTCACATTAAGAGCCTTTTGACAGCATCCCTAAAACGTTTCTTAGATTTATGTCTCGGGGCGTTTGCCACGTTGCAACTCCCCGTAAAACAACTGCTTTGGCAACCTGTCATCCTGCATTCTAGCAAGGTGCCCAATCCAACACATCTGATTGCGTATGAGGATAATTTCAATACTGGATGTGTTAGCTTGCTGAAGAACAACGGCGTCCGGTGTTAAAGACTTCCATTTGATGTCTAGTATCCTCCTTAGGCAAGTCTGATGGAATCTTTCTAATACATATCTACCCACCTACACACACACACACACACACACACACACACACACACACACACACACA
>NC_068985.1:41426496-41428164 GCF_001194135.2 Octopus bimaculoides
AGGGTTTGAGAGGCAAACATTATTCCAATGACGAGGAAGTGAAAACTAGTGAAGAAGTGGCTCAAAGAACAGTCAACAGAATTTTACGGGGCAGGGATACATGCCGTCATTCGAAGGTGCAACATTGCTATTGAGAGAAAAGGTCACTATGTTGAGAAGTAGGAATGTGATCCACAGAGGACCAGCTTCATTTTGATGCATGATACATGTTCCTGTGTTGGTAATTATAAGTGTCCTAAACAAAATGGCATTACTTTTTGACTCATCCTCGTAGAAACCACCCTCAGTAAAATACAGAATCCTCTAAGCGCATTAGACTCAAAAACAAAGAAGCTTAGCAAACTTTACAAATGAAATATTGCTCTACCTACACAAGAAGATAAGTTTACCAATTTATCAATACATACACTCAGCATTAGCCAAAACACACGCCTCAGCCTTGGTGTCATCTTCTACATATAACCTAAATGCGATCAATACAAGACAGAAGTTGAGATCACATTACTGTGTCAAAATATAAAATACCCTAAAGGATAAAAACATCACAAACATTGACGACAAAATTGAAGACCTAATGTTTACTGAATGTAATAAAAATAGAATCCTACAAAATAACAAACAAGTACTAAGTAAAAATAAAGCTCTTGCTAACGCCTCCCAAAATAACGACGACATCATAATTTGTGGAGGTGACAAAAGTAATATGTTTGTAATCATGGATAGAGACAACTACAATACAAAAATTAATAATTTACTCAGACAAAAATAAAGTCACAACGCTGATTAAAGATAAGAGCTAAAAGGGAAATTTAAAAAAAATATTAGCTACTGCGATAATTGCACAAATAGAGTCACCTTATTTCCTTGCATTGAAGGCGAATTCTTCCCAACACGCACGGACACACACACACGCGCGCGCGTGCGCGCGCGGCATACAAACAAAACAACCCCGACAGAACCATGATATACCTACACATTTAATCACCAAACAAATAGGCAGCATTATCAAAGAATATAATACCAGAGAAATATAGTATAAGGTCATCGGAGGGATTTTTACAGATCTTAGAAGAAACCAATACAATAGACACCATGTCCACATTAAATGCAGAAAGTTTCACTAACGTCACAGCGGTAAAAACGATAGAAATCATTACAGAAAATAATTATAAACACACAAAAATAAGGCTACACGCGATATCAGTAAACTTATTGTAAAAACAAACAAAAGATCTTATGATGTTCGTAACTGAAGTACCTTTTCGCTGTCCACAACGTGATTTTAATAAAAGGATGGAATGGATATAGGTTTCCTCTTAGGACCTACGTTTTCGGTATTCTGCTTATCCACAATAGGGAACAGAATAATATGCGCACCAAGCACTTACAACTAAGAGTTGTTACAAAACATCATATACACCAAAAACAAAATTACATGAAAAAATACAAGAGAACATTCTCTTCTGTTCTAAGCACCAGGTCCGAAATTTTGAGGGAGAGGGCCAATCGATTAGATCGACCCCAGTACGCAACTGGTACTTAATTTATAGACCCCGATAGGATGAAAAGCAAAGTCGACCTCAGCTGAATTTGAACTCAGTATGTAAAGACAGACGAAATACCGCTAAACATTTCGCCCGGCGTGCTAACGTTTCGGCCAGCTCGCCG
>NC_068985.1:41428174-41429794 GCF_001194135.2 Octopus bimaculoides
GTGTGTGTGTGTGTGTGTGTGTGTGTGTGTGCCAATGCGGTTTCTTTAAACGGGAAACTTCATTCAAACTGGTGAAGATTTTGCCTAGTAAGGATGAAACCAACATCTAACGTGCAGAATTATTTTACTACGTAGTCATGTTCTTATCACTGACCGACAGTCAATGTTGTTCATAGCGACAGATGGGATGACCAGGGATAAACAACAACAATTAGTACTTGTTTTGTCGCTTCCACCTCCGGAAGCGAAAGTTGAACTCAGAAAGCAGAAGTACGCAACTAAATAGCGTCATGACTTTTAACCGTCACCCGACCAATTCTATGCTGATAAGCATTTTGCCCAGGGTGCTAGCAACTCACTACCTCAAGGTACCTGCCCTGAAATTTTGGGGGAAGAGACAAATCGATTAGATCGACCCCAGTGCTCGACTGGTACTTAATTTATCGACCCCGAAAGAATGAAAGGCAAAGTCGACCTCGGTGGAAAATGAACTCAGTATGTAAAGACGGACTAAATGCCGCTAAGCATTTTTCCCGGCGTGCTAACGATTCTGCCAGCTCGCCACCTTACAATTCTAATATAATATTAAATGTTATCCACTATAGCGAGTCGTCAATAGCAAAAAACAATTGATTCAATTTTAGGGTTGGGGGTATTTTATTTTTTAAAACGGGTTCTTGCATGTAGTTACTTGGACAGCAGGAAAAAGCAGTCAACTCTCCCTCAAGCCACATGCTGTTGTTTTAAAAGGAAAATAACACATTGGACAATGAAGAGCTACGTATACACAAATACGAAATAGAAGTGGCTGGGACACTTTTAATTATAAGTCTACTAAATCAAGACTGACCCCAGGTTGCTGATGAGGAGGAGGAAGAAGGGGCAGGAGCAGAAGAAGAAGAAGAAGAAGAAGAAGAAGAAGAAGAACAAGAACAAGAACAACAACAACAACAACAACAACAACATCATCAACAACAACAACAACAACAACAACAACAACAACAACAACAACAACTGTAGTTTACGTCAAGGAGAAAGATTTGAATATCTGACCCACCATATTCCCAGTATCACTTCCACTGCATCATAGAAATTTTATGTCCAACTATAGAAAAGAACCGATCTTTGTAAAGTCATAGATGGATTATGCTTCACAAATAAAGCCTAATAAGGGCGAAACATGCCTCGAGTTGTCTCCATGCTGCTAAAGATCAGACTTACGCTCCACTACATTCCATACTTTATTTTAATAAAATTTTTAGGATTATATCCTCTGTCTCTTTTTTCACCCCAGAATTAGTTATTTAGATAATGAATACTCTCACCATAAAGGTTATAACTTTAATTCATTAGCATTTCTTAGCTTACTCCATCATGTAGACTTACAGTCACTTTACTATTTTTACTTCAGGTATCGTTTAAAAGAAATAATTTCTTGAGAAATTGAGTCTGTGGAAATCGTTTTAGCAATTAACTTAAAATGTGGTCTTGTGTCGGGTTAAGTAGTCGATATAATTATCGTTCGCAACAATGTTATGCGTATACGCGTATATTTGTGTGCATGTGTGTGTGTACGTGTGTGTGTGTGTGTGTGTGTGTGTGTGTGTGTGTGTGTGTGTG
>NC_068985.1:41430458-41434959 GCF_001194135.2 Octopus bimaculoides
ACCACCGCCGCCGCCGCCGCCGCCGCCGCCACCACCACCACAGAAAATCTTTCACCATTACCTCTACCACTCCACCACAGCCGCAACTATTATCGCTATTGTACCACTGTTACCACCATCTTCACTACAACGCCACCACTGTCACCGCCATCGCAACGACCCGGGAACCAACACTACACCACCACCACCACCACCACCATCCACCACCACCACCACCACACCGCGACCTTCATTTACAATGCTGGATCGCTTGATATGTTAAAAACAGTAGCCATGTTCCCTCAAATGGACTTTTGAATTGAATCAAGACTGGCGTTAATTCTACAAAAAGGCTACGGAATAATCCTGGGACAGGTTTCAGGAAGGATATGAAGAACTAGTGGGACATAAAATATTCCAGTTACTAACATTTCAGAGCGAAGAATTACAACATTCGTTGAGAAGAATTAAGCTATTCTTCTAAGTATAATACAGGTTTGCTTGCAATTATCTTTGATCTTTTTACTCGCTGTACTGAAATGAACTGAGGTCCATGCATCTTCCTTTGTTGCATAGCTATGCCAGGCATATCATTTTTACTGATAAGTAATTCATGCCTACTGAACTTTGCCCGTTGCTTGATTTAGACTTTTTTCTTATTCCTCAGTTTGGTGAAACGCGTTTGATTGTGTTATTGCTATTGGTGTTGTTATCAGCTGTTAAAAAGAATACTATTTTCTGTTACAAATATCATAATTATTATTTTCTTTTTGGTTCTGAAGCATATGTATTCTGTCAAAAAAAAAAAAAAGAAGTTTTCTACTATAGGCACCAGGTGTGAAATTTTGGGGGAGGGAGCTAGTCGATTATATCGATTCCAGTACTCAACTGGTTCTTATTTCATTTACCCCGAAAGGATGAAAGATAAAGTCAACCTCGGCGGAATTTGAACTCAGAATATAAGGACGGACGAAAGGCCGCTAAGCATTTTTCCGACGTGCTAACTAGTCTTTTGTACTCTAGGCACAGGGCCCGAAATTTCGGGGGAGGGGGTCAGTCGATTAGATCAAACTCAGTACGCAACTGGTACTTAATTTATCGACGACAAAAGGATGAAAGCAAAGTCGACCTCGGTGGAATTTGAACTCAGAACGAAATGACAGACGAAATACCGCTAAGCATTTCGCCCGGTGTGCTAACGATTCTGCCAGCTCACCGCCTTAACAACAACAACAACAACAACAACAACAATAATACACCGGGGACATTTAACAGAGAGAACACCAATAATAATACACCGAGGGCGCTTAACATGTGAGAGTGATAAAACACTGCTCCAAAATCTAGCTAAAAACATCGGGAGTAAAGACAGCAAATGGAGCCTAAAATAACTGACAAAATGTTGGACTGTATCCGTGTAAGTAATTCTCATTAAAATTTATTTCTATTTTCCGAATGTGTCACCTCCATCACTTGTATAACATGTGTAAACACGCTTGTCACACTGACAAAGCGCTGGACTACACCCGAGTAAGTACATATTGGACTATATCCGATTAATTGCACATCACAAACACTTAAGTACGTAAACTAATTAATTACGTATACACCCCAGTTTTCATGAACACATTTTAATATTTCAAAATAACGTTAAGTAGTGTATAAACAAGCGCGTACACACACATAAGCGAATCGAATAAAGACAAATGACAAAGACTAGTTATTATTGATCACAAAAGCATTAAACAGATATTCGAGGGGTGTAAGAAAAGTTTTGAGCCTAACCTAGAAACGGGGCTGCTAGATAGCTGAAACAATGTAGACTGCACTATGAGAGAAGGTGATTAGGAGTACAAAGAGGAAAAGATCAACAAGTGAGAAGAGAAAGTCCTACACAGAGAATTTGTCCTACAAACATCCGATGTAGCTGAAAATTGTGTAAATGGCTAGGACATGGACTTTTAAGGGAGATAGATAACTTGCACTTTGCGGCTCAAGAACAACCATAGCGAACCAACTCTTTCAAGTACAGTATTGATAAGACAGTCGAATGTGTAGATTGTATAGAGATTTATCGGAAACAATCAAACATAAGTGAATGTTCAAAATAGGTCTAGGAGTAAAAAAAAAGTGCGATGATAAAATTGCACTGTGGGGACACTGGAAGATGTACAGGAGATACATCACCAAGACAAGTGACACGAACATCAACCCTTGCCAGTCGCAGAGAATGATAAAGTGAAAATGGCGTGAGTCATGACAATCTACACAGATAAGAAACTGCAACACAATCGGTCAGATATCACTCTCCTACCAAATGAGACCGAAGAAGGGATCTTCATTTACATAGCAATATTTGTAGAGCGGTGGAGTCGCATGGCTTAGTGGGTAGGATGTTGGACTCATGAGTGTAAGATTGTGGTTTCGATTCCTGGATCGAGCAATGCCTTGTGTTCTTGAGCAGAACACTTCATTTCACATTCCTCCAGTCCACTCAGCTGGCGAAAATAACGGCATCCCATCTAAGGGAGGAACATATACGCCATAGAAACCGGGTATTCGGCCTTATGAATTTATATGACTCCGAAAGAAGCTTTCTCTTTTGATCCTTCTTTATTGCAGAGCAGAACATTAAGGAGACAAAAGGAGAAAACCGAATATTGTCAGGACCTGGCCTTTGAAATGGAGGGCATTAAAAAAAACTTCAAGAATGAGTGTCATGCGCATCGTGATTAGTGTACTCGATACCATCTCAGAGAACACATCAGAATTTGTAAGACCATAGAGATGAAAACCCCAGCCAGTCAGCCATATATCATATGAGGTCACTTTGTTTTGACCATCTACCCAAATCGCGTCACAAAAGTAACAAGAAACTAGAGATCATAATCGTTTCCAGTGTTTTTCACGATAACTCTGTTATTTCTTTATTTTTACATACAGTGGGATATGTCAGGCGTGTGATGCAATAGAACATCTGTTTCCTAGTCCCGTCCTCTGTTTTAAGCCCGATACATATAATACCAAATCTCCCTCCACATATCAGCCAGGGAAATTTATGTTCTTTCGATAGCACAAGACCCTGGAACTTTGAAAATACACAAATAGGCTCGATTCTCGCGCCTGTGCCATTGATTCAGACAAAAATGCGGTTGTTTTTATTACTACTGCAAAAAAGTTGTCTCTTGTGCAAATAATTCACACTAAGACTTCACCTGCTGATTAGTGATGTTAACAAAGGATGGGAACAAATCCGCACATTAGTCACCGACATTGAAAATTCGAGAATTACTTTCGTTTGGCAAAATGTTGTTCATATTGTAGTTACTGGATAAGACAGAGAGATGGCTGAATCGTTAGTATGCCGGGAGAAATGCATAGCGGCATTTCATCCGTCTTTATGTTCTGAGTTCAAATTCCGCCGAGATCGACTTTGCCTTTCTTTCATCATTTCAGGGTCAATAAAATAATTACCAGTGAACAGGGGTCGATGTAATCAACTTAACACCCCACCGTCAAATTGCTAGCCTTGTGCCAAAATTTGAAACCAATCTCATTGTTACTGCATAAGGTGGCGAGCTGGCAGAATCATTAGAACACCGGGCGAAATGCTTAGTGATATTTCGACCGTCTTAACATTCTGATTTCATTTTCCGTCGAGGTCGACTTTACTTTTCATCATTTCAGGGTCGATGAAATAAAGTATCTGTTGAACACTAAGGTTGATGTAATCGACTTACCCCTCTGCTGAAATTGCTGGTTTAGTACCAAAATTTTAAATCAGTATTGTTTCTTTTTGGGTTTTCGTTGCATAAAATCTGTGGAAAAACGTTCAACTTCGTGATTTTTGTTTAGGTGGGCGTTCTGATTTGTCATAGTGTGTGTGTGTGTGTGTGTGTGTGTAGACAGATCAAGAGGAAAAAAACCAGACTTTTTTTTTGTCTGAACCCAAATGGGAAAACTTCCAAATTGTTCCAAGACTTTTTGTACGAGAATTGATTTTAAAAGAAATATTTTTTATACAGGTTCACTTGCTAAGATCCATGATGCTTGCGAGCGATACTGCAAAACGTCTGAGCAGGTCACTGGCGATTATTATTACTATTATTACTATTATGGATGATGATGATGATGATGATGATGATGATACATAATAATGATAATAATGATATACTGTAATAATATACTGCCAATTAGTCCCTTTCTGAAGGAGAAAGAAGCATGAGAACAAAAAAAAAAATAAATAAATAAAAGAAAAATACTTTGAAGTAGAACAGGCTCAGAAAAAAATGAAAAATACTTGTGTCGCAAATTCTAGAAATTTGTATTTCAGCCTTTGTTAATTAAGATCGCCTGTCATAACTTTGTTTTCTCCTTAACAGACGATATATGTGTCAGCAGACGACAGGCAGAATACCCGCCAAAGATGAACTGATAACAAGACAACGTTAATAGCAACTATAATAGCAGCAACAAAAGCGACGCGTACACTTTGTATCAATCTACAGTTATCCTCCTCCTC
>NC_068985.1:41435369-41436288 GCF_001194135.2 Octopus bimaculoides
CCTCCTCCTCCTCCTCCACCTTCTCCTCATCCTCCTCCTCCTCCTCATCCTCCACCTTCTCCTCCTCCTCCTCCTCTCTCTCTCTATCTCTCTCTTTCTGTCTCTCTCTCTTTCTCTCTCTCTCTCTTTCTTTCTGTCTCTGTCTGTCTGTCTGTCTGTCTGTCTCTCTGTCTCTCTCTATGTGTAATATACAGATCTACATACATACATACATACATACAGACAGACAGACAGACAGATAGCTAGCTAGCTAGCTAGCTAGATAGATAGATAGATAGATAGACAGACAGACAGACAGATAGATAGAGGGAAAGAGAGAAATAGACTATTCTGCATCTTAAAATCAGAATCAATCTTTCACGTTTATAGTTCGTCTATCTATCTATCTATCGTTCGCTCATTTCCTTCATTTCCATTGCTTTCTACTCGTTTTCATTCCTTCCGGTTTCTTTCTTTCTCAATCAGTTTCCTTTCATTCATTCAGTTTACTTTCATTTGTTTCCTTTCGTTTGCTTTTTTCGTTCCTTTTGTGGAAAGGCTAAACTGCTATTCCTTTGATAAAAAAAGATTTTTAAAAAATGAAAGACAGCAAGCGACCAGACCACCACCCCCATTCCGCTTAACCCCTTCCACACTCTACCACAACCTAACTTTTACTTACTCACTTTATCTCTCCCTCCTATTTCATTGTTTTTCTGTTTTTCAATATTCTCTCTCCTTCTCGTTGCGTATCTCTCCGTTTCTTTCATTTTAATCCCGACGTCTTCCGTCCACACTTCTCACTCTCGTTCACTCCTTTCTCTCTCTTTCTTTTCTTTTCCACTTCTTCTTTTCTTCCTGTTATATAGTATTCTCCCTCTCTCTCTTTCTCTTTCTCTCTCTCTCTCTCTCTCTCTCTCTCTGTATATATATATATATA
>NC_068985.1:41436823-41439982 GCF_001194135.2 Octopus bimaculoides
TTCTCCTCTTCTCTCGTCCAATGATATTTCCTCTTTTGTCCTTTTACTAGTTTGGAAACAATAAAGCCAGAAAGAGTGTCTTTTATCGGTGAAACATCACGAAATGACAGTTGGTCGTTCAGTGAACACACACTTCTACAGCTGCAGCGCTACCGAGCGACTGTTGACGTCATTAATCACTAACTGTCCTAGGCAGCCTCTGAAAGGAAAACGTGAAGCGACAGAAAAAGAAAAATGAATGAAAGGAACGTAGTAGTAGTAGTAGTAGTAGTAGTAGTAGTAGTAGTAGTAGTAGTAGTAGTAGTAGTTATTGTTTCTGTTTTTCTAGAATTCCAAGGCTGAAAGGAGGAGTGAAACAAGTAACGTACCTTCAGTTATGCTTTCCAGAAAGGCATGAACGCCACACATTCTCAATGAAGTCTTCTTTTATTAGCCTGAATGCAAAATGTTTGAAATTAATATATGAGAATGTATGCGTACGCGTGCGAGTACACACACACATACACACACACACACACACACACACACACACACACACACACACACACACACACACACATACTCTTTTTTACTCTTTTTACTTGTTTCAGTCATTTGACTGCGGCCATGCTGGAGCACCGCCTTTAGTCGAGCAAATCGACCCCAGGACTTATTCTTTGTAATAAGTCTCTTTTGCCGTACCGCTAAGTTACGGGGACGTAAAAACACTAAAGGCACAATGCCTGAAATTTGGGGGGGGGGAAGGGGTTAGTCGATTACATCGATCCCAGTACTCAACTGGTACTTATTTCATCAACCCAGAAAGGATTAAAAGCAAAGTTTGTCTCGGCGGAATTTGAACTCAATAATAATAGTAATAATAATAATAATAATAATAGTGTTAATTGAGAAAGAAAGCAAACGATGTTGGATCATAGATATAGCATGCCCAGCTGACCACAAGGTGTGCGATAAGGAAGAAAGAAAAGTCGATAGATATGATAGGTTAGCTTGGTAGGTTAAGCAGTTGTGGTCGATGGAAAAGGTGGTAGTAGTACCAATAACTGTCGGAGCCCTGGGAACAGTGAGTAAAAATCTTGAGAAGTACAAGGAACAAATAGGGGCTGCAATAAGGGTGGAGCACTTGCAGAAAACAGCACTGCTTGGAACCGTTAGCACCGTGTACATACATCTCCAGCATTAGAAGTTGTGCAAAAACAATGCATAATAATAATAATAAAAATAATAATAATAATAATAATAATAATAATAATAATAATAATAATTGACTTTAAGAAGGCATATGATATGATACCTCATTTTTGAATCGTTGAATGCCTGCAGATGTTTGGTGTTGCTGACAACATCACAAATTTTCTGATGCATGGCATGAAAGAGTGGAAGACCAAATTGTACTCAAGTAATGTATTCCTTGGAGAAGTTAATATTAAAAGATAAGGTGACTCGTTTTCTTCGTTACTTTTTGTAATTGCTCTAAGACTAATAAAAATGACAATTAGGAAAGTTAAGATGGGTTACCGATGTGGGAAGAAAGACCCATCATTGAACCATCTTCTGTTTATGGGTGACCTGAAATTGTTTGGGAAATCTGAAAAACATGATTCCTTAATCAAAACTGACCAGAAGTGTGGTAGGGACTTCAGTATGGAATTTGGGATCTCCAAATGCTCAGTACTTAATATGAAAAGAAGGAAGAAAGCAGCTTGCAGAGGATTGCGGTTACCATCAGGAGAGACCATGGGTGAACCTGACGGTAGTGGGTATAGATATTTAGGGATTTGGGAGCTGGATGACATTCTACAAAGAGAAATGAAACTGAAGATCAGCGAGGCGTATCAAAAAAGGGTGAAGATGGTATTGAAATCCAACCTGAATGCCAAAAATTTGTTTACTGCAATGAATATCTGGGCAGTTGCAGTGGTCAGATATAGTGCGTCCATCCTCAAATGGACTAAGGAGGAAATATCAACACTGGATAGAAAGAAGAGTAAGTTGATGACGTTGCATGGGCGCTACACTCTAAAGCAAACGTAAATAGACTGTATATGAAAAGAAAGAATGGTGGTAGAGGACTAACTAGTATAGACCATTGTATAAGGAGTGAAAGGAGAACGCTTGCTGAGTATTTGATAAATAGTGATGAAGACCTGCTGCAGTATGCTGCAAAAGATATGGGTGTAAATGCAGATGAAATGATGGGCAAGGAAGAGTTTAACCAAAGAGCTGAGAAGAGAAAAGAAGACCTTCTTGAAATGAGAATACATGGACAGTTTGAAAGGAATACACAAGACGTTAGGATAATACAGCATCATGGGCATGGCTTGAGCGAGGTGATTTGAAGCATACCACCGAAAACCTGATTATTGCTGCACAAAACTGGGCTCTTGCTACCAATTCAGTGAAGTATAACATCTATAAAACTTCTGATACCCAGAAATGCAGACTCTGTGGAAAGAGTGTGGAAAATGTGACCCACTTGGTAAATGGTTGTGAGAGCCTTGCACAAAAAAGAATAGAAACACCGCCACGATAAAGTGTGTGTGTGTCTTCATTGGCTCTTATGTCATAAATACCAATATGAAGTAGCAGAGAACTGGTATGAGCATGCACCAAGTAGAGTTATGCAGGAAGATGGAAAAGTAACGATACTCTGGGACTGTGATTTTCAGACGGATCGTGTAATCTAATACCGTCGGCCGGATATTGTCATATTGAATAAGAGAGACAAATACTGTCAGATCATTGATGAAGCCATACCAAATGACATGAATGTTGTGAGTTGTGAGTAAAGAGGTTTAAAAAAATATCAGCGAATACTCCGAATTGAAAGTGGAAATGGCAAGACTGTATGGAATGCGAGAGGGTAATGTAAAAGTGATACCAATGGTGACCGGAGCGTTGGGCTCAATCTCATTGAAACTTCAAGACTTCTTCAGGCAACTGGAAATACCATGCAAGAGAGATGTCTTGCAAAAAGCAGCCTTATTGGGCACAGTGCACATCTTAAGGAAAGTATTTTCTGTCTGAGGTCCTTGTTGCGACTTGACAGATGACTAAAGACTACGGTGCATTTTTACCTACACTGTGTTACGAAGGAATAATAATAATAATAATAATAATAATAATAATAATAATAATAATAATAATAATAATAATAAT
>NC_068985.1:41440132-41445223 GCF_001194135.2 Octopus bimaculoides
AAAAAAAAAAAAAAAATTACAAAAACAGTAGGCAACTGCTAAAACCGGCACAGACAAGTCCGACATGTGGGCATATAGTTTATAGGGCAGACCATCCAATCCTGGTGAATTGCGTTCCACGCAGCGGCCCAGTACATCTTCCATTTCTTCCACTGAAATCGGCTTCTCGCAGCACTGGATATCCTTGTCCGATAGGCGCAGCATACCCTCGAGGTAAGCCTCAAAGCCCGCTGTCTCAAAAATGTCACAAGTTTGTTTTTCTTTCGTCAAAAAGGTTTTTGACCAACTAAAAGATTCTTGCCTTGGAGCGTTTTAAAATTCTTATAGGATTAAACGTAGATTTATACCGTCAAAGGAAAAACTAAGAATCACAGCGGCAAGACATTTTAATTTTCATATGCTTACAACAGTTATCAATATTATTAAATTCAGAATATTCCTTGATGTTAACCATATCACAGTTATTATCAGGGTTATCAATAATTTCCGAGGTGCCGCTATCTTCGAACATATTTTTGATGCCATATATTTTTTAAAAGATTTTCCTGCTATTTCAGTCTTTGCTGTATTCTATGATTTTAGGATCCATTCTTACACCTCATCGATTGTTAGCATTTTCAAACGATCTGTTGGGGGTCAAGTCATATGTAAAACCTTCAACAAGTGACTCCAGTTTCTTTTTTATAAATCCTTAAAAAACTTGTCGATGAATACGTCCACTGGTTGTAATTCGCTTGTTAAAATATTAGGATTATTTCCATTTTCGTCTCTGAATTCATTCTTTACAATAGTTTTATAAGGGAGGCCATGAGAACTCCATGACCAACTTTTATCTTTGGACAGACGTGAACAAAAGTTACACTTGAGAATTTTCCTTTTGTCAAAGATGGAGCTAATTGTCACAGTTGCCTGATATTGCTGATACTAATGCATCGAGTTTCATCACAGAACATCAGAGCACAAATAGGATATGGGGAAAGTATTTGGTTACAATAGCCTTATTATCAATGAGATTTAGCAGATAACTTTTATGACATATCCCCCACCCGTTACTTCTTTTGTCATTTGATAATTTCTCTTAAAATCAGTGATATTTGAGGAAAATGGACCTCCATTCTTTTTCCAAAACCTAAAATTCATACATAATATGCAAATTACTACTAGTCAGTTGGATCGTCTAGTGTCGTCTGCCTATAAACTTTTGCCGTTACGTATATTTTTTTATCCCTTTCATAAGTTATCTTAGCTAAACATAATTTATACGCTTCATTCAGAGATCATATACAGGAGTTCAAGTTACTGTCTAGTATAGATAACTCTTTTAGGGAGTTAAAATTAGCTTATGAAAGATGTAACATTCATCCTTTAGGACGCATGGTAAATTTTTGAGATGTATTCTAGAAAAAATAGCGAATAGCATCCTCGACGAGGAAATACGGTCAGTTTTGTTTTTTACACGAGCCATATGACCGTTGCTTACACACACACACACACACACACACACACACACACACACACACACACACACACACACACACACAAAGCCTTAAATCAGTCATGGACAAACTGCGGCCCACGGAACTTTCTGAATGGCACGCCTAAACGAAAGATTACCGTGAATCTTTTTACTGGTGCGGCTCGCTCGATGATGGGCCATGTTTTATGCGGCTCGCTTTTCGATAAAGGTTACCCATGTCTGCCTTAAATCATATTTAAACAAAACACTGTATATGTAGATACACCTTGCGGCACACCATTCAAGAACCAACGCTCTATCTACTCTCTTGAGGAAAGACCGGAGATAAATGTAGAGTCTTTGATACAATGTATTTGAAAATACTAAAAAAAAAAAATAAAAAATAATAAAACAAACCAAGATGGCAACGGCGAAAGTGACTTTGATAACATTTCTGTTACATCAGGGCTGAACAAGGGATATAAAACCACCACACCTAAATACAAACAAATATCGACTACCACCATCACCACTGGTACCGCCACAATCACCTACCACCTTCACCATTACAATCATCACCACCCCTACTAACAACAACCATAACAAAATAGGCAACAACAATAACTACTACAACAACAACAAAAACCTTATTTCAATTAATTTATTAAGTTTTCATAAACATAATTGAGTTTCCTATAATTATATTAAGGAAAATATATACAGCATGGTGTGCAGACACGAAAATGCACACGCGGACATACACGAAGATACGCACTCACACACGCGCGCTCTCAAACTTACACGAAATAGGCATACACACATACGTGTGTGTGTGTGTTCATATATATATATATAATTTTTTAATCCATGTATACTTGTGTGTGTGTGTACATATATATATATATATTCAAATACGTGAATTATAACGAAACATTTAAACGAAGCACGCACACACACACACACACACACACACACACACACACGCTCATATACACATTCACACACGTGTACGAAACAAACACTCGTTCTCAAACTCACACATGAACTTTTAAACAAACAAAAGAGCAATACCACACATGAAAATATATACACACAAACATTGTTATAATCTCATACATACATACATACAACTACAGCGATGCACGCAGAAATTGATGGACAAAGGCAAGATCGCCATATTGATATAATACTGTGTATATCGAAAACGTGTATATATAATGTGTTTATCTACAGAGTGTATATAAATCTGATGGATATGGTCTACTTATTTAATTATATAGTCGTGTTTCGTTTATCAGTTTATTCAATTAGATTTTATTTCCATTTATCAGATCATTATTGTCAATACACGCATGATTCTACCATCTATGGATGTTATCTTTATTTTTTAATTATTTGAATTTTTTTCTATAAAGGGTCTGGCGTCTAACAAAAAGAAAAAAAACGCCATCACTGGAACTGAAATAATAACAACGCTGCAAAGCCATTAGTTGAATTTTAGAGAAGTCTTGCATTTTTTCTTTCACTGTTCGGCTGATAGATTATGTCTATAAAGTACTTGAGGGCTGGTAACTTAGTTAAAAACCTCAAGTTTGAGGCAAATGTTTTCTGTGTGTGAATGTGTTCCGTAACGTGAATCTTCGTTTTCCGTATTGTACTTCCGATGTAATATTGGTTTCAAATTTTGGCAGAAGGCCAACAAGTTCGGGGTAGAGGGTAAGGCGATTACATCGACCCCAGTGCACAACTGGTACTTACTTTATCGACCCCGAAAGGATGAAAGGCAGAGTCGACCTTGGCCGAATATGAACTCAGACTGTCAAGACGGACGAAATGTCTAAGTATTTTGTCCGGCATGCTAACGATTCTGCCATCTCTCCGCCTTAGGCATGTCATGTATTGGTTTCAAATTTTGGCAGAAGGTCAGCAAGTTTAGGGAACGGGTTAAGTCGATTACATTGACCCCAGCGCTTAACTGGCACTTTTTTTATTTTTATTGATCCGGAATGAGTGAAAGGCAAAGTCGACCTCGACCGAACATGAACTGAGAACGTAAAGACGGACGAAATACCTCTAAGCATTTCGTCCGGCGGGCTAACGATGCTGTCAGCTCGCCGCTTTAAACTTCCGACGTAATATTGGCCACATTATTACATCCTATGAGAACCGTTAACTTCATCTCCCACCATAGCTGGAACCTGACAGGTACTACTACTCCAGGTTAGAGAAAAACTGGGAACAATAGTGGCTAAAAGGTGGTTCCGCACTTCTCAAAATACTGGAACTCCTGAACTAGGGCCCCACGACAGGATGCAGTTTAAGGTCATATTCTGAGTAGTAGCATCTCTCAGCGTCCCAGCTATGAGTTCATTAGCAAACCACGAAATTGCCTTCGCTAGAAGATTACTCATAAACACCCCAACGGACCTAGGACAAGTGAGGCCCTTCAGTTCTTTAGCAGCTCAGCTAAGTAAAGTAACTCCATACAAATCCTGCATCCTGATAACTACTGACCTCTTGTATGTTACTTGTTACACGGGATCAATACAGGCTGGAAAGACGAGAGAGTGGGACTGGCTCTGCACAAACCATATCCACTATAATAATATTTATCGTGCAGGTTGTTCAGGAAACTAAAACAACCAACACTAACACAACATTTCACAAGTCCTGGCGTGGTAGAGAAAGAGACAACGAGGACAGTAGTGGATGCTACTGGACGTCTTCAGCTTTGACTCTGTACACAGGCGGCCACAGAGTAAAGGTCATCAGCTGTGTCTTGTTGAACTGTCATCTGTCGAAATAGCGAGAGTTACCACGTACGAGGTATATAATGTAAACCCATAAACATGTCCATATAGTTAACAAACCAGTTGGCTACTATGCGTACATTATTATCAAGCAGAGGACAATTCTTAGACAGACATTTTCTCGGTGAAATCTCGGAGTACAACAGCAGTGTAACCAGTTCTTCTAAATGGACTACCTGGAACATCGCAACAGTAATTCTGTCGTCAAAGGGCAACCACTTTAGAAAGCCTGTTTCCGCTGGAACTGTTAACATTCTTTTGGGGGTTATTAAAAGGCCAGTGTCTGGCTGAGGATGTTCGAAAGACTTTATCCATTTGTATCATTTACAACTGCTTGGTGTTGGGCGTCCTAACACCTGTTTCACAGTATCTGTTGTTTTTACAGATTTTATCTGTGAGTCGGTGAGTTCGGGTCTGGTTGGTTGGGATGACCTTTAGTGAGCAATTAAATCCTACAGACAGCTTTTTTCGGTGCTGATATTAACAAATCTCCTTTTTTTTTTTTGTGGCTTTGAGATGGAAAATGAGTAAAAAATTGAAGGGGAGAAAAGAGGCGAAGAAGACAGAAACGGGGAGAAGGGAGAGAAGAGGAGAGGAGAAATAAGGGGAGTAGAGAGCGAAGAGAGAAAAGACAAGCAACAAAGAAAGAAAAGTATGGAATATGTGCTATTACGTGTATAATGATATTGAAAGAAAGGGAGAGAGAGGGAGGGAGAGAAGGAGAGGGATTGAGAATGAGTGTGTATGTGTAAGAGAGAAAGCGTGTGCGGGAGAGTGTGTGTGTAGGTGTGAGTTAGTAAGACAGAGAAAGAGAGAGAGAGAGAC
>NC_068985.1:41445490-41449579 GCF_001194135.2 Octopus bimaculoides
GGAGGGAGAGAAGGAGAGGGATTGAGAATGAGTGTGTATGTGTAAGAGAGAAAGCGTGTGCGGGAGAGTGTGTGTGTAGGTGTGAGTTAGTAAGACAGAGAAAGAGAGAGAGAGAGACAGAGAGAGAGAGAGAGAGAGTGAGTGAGAGAGAAGGAGAGGGATTGAGAATGAGTGTGTATGTGTAAGAGAGAAAGCGTGTGCGAGAGAGTGTATGTGTAGGTGTGAGTTAGTAAGACAGAGAAAGAGAGAGACAGAGAGAGAGAGAGGGGGGGGGAGAACACTCGAAAGAAAAGATCACTTGAACCACATCTGGAGTCGTCAGGTTTGGTAAGTAATATTGTGTTCTTGTCAAATTTATAAACACGGAAACGTCTACGCATGAATATAATAATAAAAAACCTATGATGATGATGATGATGATGATCATGATCATGATCATCATCATCATCATCATCAACAATACCAGCAACAACAACAAATGCTACTACTACTACTACTACTACTACTACTACTACTACTACTACTACTACTACTACTACTACTACTACTACGCTTTCTGCGCAATCCTCTTCTAGTTCTATTATCACAACCTATACAGCACATGCACAACCAGAATCTGCGAGTAAACAAGAACAGGACTGAAAAACAGGGCGAACAAAGAGTCATGCAACGCCCATTCCGATACGATTCGTCATTGCATGCTGGGGTGTTCAGTGTGGTTGTTGAGCAGACAGAGATATGGGAGCAGAACCATGTAGGTTGCATATCATCGCTTGACCGACAACCTCATCGGCACAGGACTGATTGGTCAAGGCTGACAGGGAGCCACAACAACAACAAAAGCAACGTCAACAACAGCCACAACGGCAACAATAAAAAGTAAAGTTTCGGAAATATCGATGACAATTCAAAGCGAACAAGATCTGGGAGAGAAAGGCTTTCAGTGCAGCAAAATCAAAAGGGAGGCTGCAACGCCAACTGCTCTCCTGACCATCAGGACAGCTCAAAGTCGAGATCAGTGGAAAAAAAAGTCGTCGATGGCCCATGCGCCATAGGCAGCGAAAGGCTTAAGTAAATACCTTGGACTATGGATAGTGGCCTTGGTGATCGGGGTCATCATGGAACTGTGGGGTTCTTTGAGTGACTTGAACTGGAACTTCTCTTCTATCAGGACGACTGTATCATTTGTAGGTTCCTATATTTTGTATACTATTTATATTTCTCGTCTCATTACTTCCCTACTCCCTTTTTATATAACCCCCACTCCTATACACAATTTGTAATGTCCTCCTCATCCGGTACATAAAAGAAAATCATCATCATCATCATCATCATCATCATCATCATCATCGATAGTATTAGTAGCAGCAGCAGTAGTAATAGCTGCAGTAGCAGTAGTAGTAGCAGTAACAGTAGCAACACCAGCAACAGCAACAGCAGCAGCAGCAGCAGCAGCTGCAACAGCAGCAGTAGTAGTTCGGATAAATAAATGGAAGTCTTTAATATATCTTCTGATATTATGTTGTTCTGTTTTCTTTTTTTATCTATTTATTCATTTATATACATATTTATTATATTCAATCATTCATTTTGGTGGTGGTGCTGGTGGTGGTTGGGGGGGAAATTTTGCCAGAAATTCTCCAAGGGGAATTCCCAACTGCCATCCAGTTAATTAGAAACATTATTATTAATATGGCTTTGTCGTACAAAGGTGTGTTTGTTGTGGTTACAACGCCTCTACCAATGGCTGCCGTCATTCAAACTTCTCAATCACCAATGACCTTCTTCCTCTCTTTCTTCCGCACTCACTTTCTTCCACTTTTCTTCAGTTCCTTCCCTCGCTCCATCTCTCCGTCTCTCCGTCTCTCTCTCTCTCTCCCTCTCTCTCTATCTCTCTCTCTGTCTTTTACTCTCCTCTCTTTTTCTTTCTATCTTCTTTGCTTTATGTCTCGTGTTTTCTTTTTTTTTCTTTTTATACTTTTTGTCTCTTTATCTTCCCTTTTTATCCAGGCTTCTTTATCTTTCTTCTGTGTTCTTCTTGGCATATTTGCTGGATTGTAAACCAAGGATGAGGGCTAGTTGATCAAATCTTCCTTCAAACAACAAATTACATTGCTGAAACATAATTATTATAATTATAAACTAATTATATTGGATTGGCGAATAATTAGACCGTTAAGCAAAATGCAGCGCGGTATTTACTCCGGCTCTTTACGTTCTAAGTTCAAATCCTCTTTTACTTGTTTCAGTCATTTGACTGCGGCCATGTTGGAGCACCGCCTTTAGTCGAGCAAATCGACCCTCAAGACTTCTTCTTTGTAAGCCTAGTACTCATTCTATCGGTCTCTTTTGCCGAACCACGAAGTTACGGGGACGTAAACACACCAGCATCGGTTGTCAAGCGTTGTTGGACACACACACACACACACACACACACACATACATATACATATATACGACGGGTTTCTTTCAGTTTCCGTCTACCAAATCCACTCACAAGGCTTTGGTCGGTCCGAGGCTATAGTAGAAGACACTTGCCTAAGGTGCCACGCAGTGGGACTGAACCCGGAACCATGTGGCTAGTAAGCAAGCTACCTACCACACAGCCACTCCTGCGCCTGCTAAAGTAAACTTTACCTTTCATCACTACGAGGTCGATAAGATACAGTGTGGTTCTTAGGTAGAGAGCAATACAGGGCAACTGAGGTAGAAATAATTAACTATACTCCTATCCCCAAACTGGTATTTTTGTGTCTTATGCTAAAAACAATAAGGATGGTTGCTTGATAGAATCATTAAAGCGACGTGGGGTGAGAAGCCTTGCGGTATTTATTTCGACTCTTTATGTTTTGGATTCAAATCCCGCCGGGGTCGACTTTGTGTTTCATTTTCCTGGATCGTTAAAATAATGTACTAGTCATATCCCGCAAAATTGTAACCTTGTGCCCATCTTAGAATCTATCATAATTATATTGGTATCAAATTTTGGCACCAGGCCAGCAATTTAGAGGAGGGAGTAAGTCGATTACATCGACCTCAGTACTCAACTGGTACTGACTTTATCGACCCGGAAAGGATGAAAGGTAAAATCAACCTCGGCGGATTTTGAACTCAGAACGCAAAGACGGATGAAATGCCATTAAGCATTTTGTCCTGCTTGCTAGCGATTCTGTTGTACTCAATGTACAAGGCCTGAAATTTTGGGGGTGGGGGCCAGTCGATTAGATCGACTCCAGCACGCAACTGATAATAAATTTATGGACCCCGAAATGATGAGAGGCAAAGTCGACCACGGCGAAATTTGAACTCAGAACATAAAGACAGACGAAATGCCGTTAAGCACATTGCCTGGCTTGCTAGTGATTCTGCCAGCTCGCTGCCTTAGAAACTAATTTAATATTATATTCTCCTTTGTTCTTACTTCCTTACAGTGTTTTGTTCAAATATTGAGATAGATATTCTAGACCATATATTCAAATAAATACGCGCGCATGCCGGCATCCATACACATATATATATGCGCGCGCACACATACACGTACACAGAAGCACATGCCGAGTTAAAGACAGCCATACACACACACGCGCGCACACACGCGCACACACACACACACACACACACACACAACGTATACAAATCAGCCGGAAACTCCGAGCAGCAGCGAAATAGTGAAGATTAGTTACCAACAAATGAATATATTAGTATACTACTACTACTACTACTACTGTTGCTGCTGCTACTGCTGCTGCTGCTACTGCTGCTGCTACTACTACTACTACTACTACTACTACTACTACCACTACTACTACTACTGCTGCTGCTACTTACTACATAAGTAGCACGCCTTCAAACGCAAGAATACTCAATACCAAGTTAGGAAACCGAAAGTATGTATTAGTGGAAATACACTTTTGAAAACCGAATCTAACAGATCAGCGGTAAAATAGATTAAAGCAGGACTTAAAGATTTAAAGATTTAAAGTTGAATATCTTGGCAAACAGCTATTGATGCTGAGATGCCGTTAAGATCGTTTTGATGCCTCCATGTGGTTTAAATATTAACTCACATTATTAAATCTTGTCAAATGT
>NC_068985.1:41450098-41450782 GCF_001194135.2 Octopus bimaculoides
ACCAAAATTACATAAAAGTATCTTGAAATATAAAGGAGTAAATTTATTCAAAATCGCCAATGATTTCAACCACAGCCTCCAGACAACTTCGGAATCTCCTGCAATTCTTCTGGACGGTCTCCCTCTTTAAGTTGGTGAATGCTGCCATAATCCTTTCTTTCAGTTAATCTTTGATGTTACAAGGAGTTTTGTTGGTCTCTCGCTCAACTGTGCCCCACACATAAATAATCAAGGGAGTTGCAGTCTGGGGAGTTAGTGGCCAGATGTTACGGGTGATGTGGTCGCAGAAATTGTCTGACAGGCATGACTGAGTTCTCCTGCTTATGTGGCATAGTACAGAGTCTTGTTGCCAGTCATAGAGTCTTCCAGCTGCCACCATCTTGACCCAGGGCAGCACTACCTCCTCCAGGCACATGATGTAGGTCTTTGTGTTGAGTCTGAGGCCGTGTGGGAAGATGAATCGAGGCATAACGTCTCCATCACTAGTGATCACTCCAAATACCATGATGTTGACTGGATGTTTGATATTTATCACTCTCGGTACATGTTTTGGGTACACGACAAGCCAACGGTTGTTCTGTGTTCATCTTCTGATCCCGGCAGAAATTTTTCTCGTCTGAGAAAAACCAAAGCATGTTCGGTTGGAGGGAATGCTCGAGTTTGTTCAAAAGCTTCTTAGCACTG
>NC_068985.1:41450792-41451995 GCF_001194135.2 Octopus bimaculoides
CTCGAGTTTGTTCAAAAGCTTCTTAGCACTGTCTTGAACTCTTGTCCTTGATATCTTGAGATAAAGATTGGCCCTTTCTCATTTGGTATGAGAAATACCGAATGTCTTCATGCATTACCTGTCTGATAAGAAACTTAGACACTCCCATGTCCCTGGCGATGGACCTGATTAACTTCGAGAGATCGTTGTCAATCATGGCCTGGATGTCTTTTCGTATCAGAATGATCAAAGTGAGTTTTTCGTGCAGTCGTACCTTCGTAATCACCATTAGACTCATCCAACTCTTGCCTAATCCCCTGCATTGTCCTCAGATTGACACCCAAACACTCTGAGATGTTCGTATTGGAGCTTCTGGCGCGAATGCCAAGCAGTGCAGCATGTCGATTCCAAATTTGTGGCAGAGTTAATTGCGTCATGGTGCTGTTTTTCACACAGACAGTACCCAACTGACCCTACTATACTGTGTAGTCGACAAAATCAATAACAAACAATGCGCATGAACGAAATAAAAAATATAAATGGCGACAATTTACCCATCGCACTCTGTGTGTATACACATATACACACACACACATATACACACACACACACACACACACACACACACACATACACACATACATATATAAACTTTGATTTGTTTCGGTCATCTGACCGCGGCCATGCTGGAGTACCGCCTTTAGTTGAACAAATCAACCCCAGGACTTACTCTTTGTAAGCCTAGTACTTATTCTATCGGTCTCTTTTGCCGAGCCGCTAGTGTTACGGGGACGTAAACTCAGCAATATCGGTTGTCAAGTGATGGTGGGGGGACAGATGCACAAACACACACACACACACACACACATACGACGGGCTTCTTACAGTTTCCGCCTACCAAATCCACTCACAAGGCTTTAGTCGGCTCGAGGCTATAGTAGAAAGCACTTGCCCAAGGTGCCACACAGTGGGACTGAACCCGGAACCATGTGGTTGGTAAGCAAGCTACTTATCACACAGCCACTCCTGCATAATCTATTTTTCTGTTTGCATTAGTGAAACCCGAAGTAGTGTAAAATATTGGGTTAAAAACGTTTTGGACAGAAAAGTTGAAGGCTACCCGTCAACACAGACACAGAGACACACACACACACACACGCGCACACACACACACACACACACACACACACACACACACACACACACACACACACACACACACAC
>NC_068985.1:41452005-41453024 GCF_001194135.2 Octopus bimaculoides
ACGCACACACGCACACACACACACACACACATACACATACATACACATACATACATGTGTGTGTGTGTGTGTGAGTGTGTGTGTGTGAGTATGCACATTTGTTGTATGTTAAAGATGGTACCTACCGAGAAACTCTGAGTAATAATGGAATTATTCGTCAGGAATACACTCTATGTGATGTGTTGCTATTTTTTTTTATTCTTCGACTGGTTTCAATAATCGGACTGCAGCCATGCTAGGCTTCTGCTACTAGAGTCTAAATCTGCAAGGGCTTTTGCTGGAATGGAATGCTTTGATGAAACGCATTGCAAGATGAGATTTAACCTGGGAGTGGTGGTGGTAATTTTGGTGGTGGGAAGTTAAAGCACAACAAAAACCATGCCTAAAACCCTGCTTCCAGTTCTTGAAACAAGTTCTCTATATCACTTCATTTTCTCTGCTATCCCACCCTCGAGGAAACGTGAAAATGAAAATATCCCATTTATTTCCTTACCTAAAAGACATAAAGGCCTTGTTTCTACTCAAAAGAACTAATATTTAGACAAGCATATTTTTCAACATAACATCGAGTTATGTTATTCTTTTACGAAACACATTCCAAAGATGACTATACATGCATGTACACATATATGCATGCTTATTTACATACATACTAAACATACATATGTATGTTTGTGTATGTATACATATACATATATATATATATATATATATAATACAAAGGATATATGAGCATATGCATGTATACATACATATATGTACATACCTACAAAAAAAACATGGACAAAAAAGGAATATATATATATATGTATGTATGTATGTATGTATGTATGTATGTATATGTATATAAATTAAGCAGAAAATGGGCAAAATTGTTGCCTGTATCCTATGAGCATAGTATGCTTTGCATATGCATACTCAGGATTAACATAGGTACTTTATACCGGTAGTAAAAACGGATATTTTTATCCTTTAAACGATTATTCCAACTTTATCGATATATATATATATATATATAT
>NC_068985.1:41453284-41455506 GCF_001194135.2 Octopus bimaculoides
TATATATATATATATCGATAAAGTTGTTACATCGATAAAGTTTTGTAACCCATACAGGGATGGGTCACAAAATTGCAAGCTCTGTTTTGTAGCAAAGTTCAAGATATGAACGCCGTCATATTGTAATAGAGTTGCCCTGATGACCTCAGGCTTGGACTCAGTAGTTACGCTTTGCAGCAAAGTAATCTATTGAACTTTAGCCGCTAACACATAATGGCGGCGAATGTTGAATATTTTGGCAACTACAATCCCTCATGACCAATGAAATTCGGTCAATATAGTTCTTTGCACATATACCCTTTTATAATATATATTATGGCCAACGGATCACATGCATAGTCTATCTATGAGAAACTCCTACAATGGAATGGAACACCAGCTGTTTCCCAGTGACTACAAACTCTACACCATGTGTATTGAGCACTCACTTATTTTGTTTATATACTTAAAAGTATTACATGTGCGAGCGCACACACACTCATACATACACACACAAGCACACACACACCACATACACACATGCATACGTACAAATGCATGTGTGTATGTGTGTATAAACGAGAAAGTTCGTTAAAAATGAACGACAAAATGACTGAGATTTAAAAAAGAAGACATATCCATTAACCCCAGATTATCCCTGCTCGAGTATATCTGTAATGAAAGACGCCCTCGTCATGATCATCTCTTACTTACTTTTGTGATCTCCGACGGCGTTGACATAGTCAAGGCATTCTTCATTCCTTTCTTAAGCGTGTCTAGAGTGTGACCTCATTTAAAGTGAAGAACGAACTTTGAGTCATTTGTCATCCTCACAACTGAGCCCTAATCAGAAGGCTCACAGCAGAGTCTGGTAAAAGTACACAAGGGCCAGGTGGTGATATTAAAACGGTGCAACGTATTAAGTCTACTATCCAAGACAAGGTACAATTCAATCCAAGGTTTCTACCTACCTAATTTCACTTATAACGCATTGTTTGACCCCCGGGTATGGTAGAAGACATTTGGTCAAATAATTCTGCAGTGGGATACAGAGTTTTAGTCAAAACATTGCGCTTCGAATTGACGAAAATGAATCATTACTTATTAGCGGTTAATGCAAATATGGCATTTCGTAAAATTTTGTTTCTTGTAGAAGATATATTTTTTCTGCCTAATATATGTCTGGCTTGAATTATTGTGTTGTTGTTATTGAGACCAAGCAGAATGTGAGGCATATTACATCTCATCTAAAACGGGCTCAAACAATGTGCATGTGTGTATGTATGTGTGTGTGCATGTATGTATGTGTGTGCAAGTATGTGTGCGAATACGTGTGTGTGTGTGTGTGTGTGTGTGTGTGTGTGTGTGTGTGTGTGTGTGTATGGATATGCGTTTATGCGTATGTGTATGCATGCGTGAGGACCCGTATGTTTACGCGTATGTGTATGCATGCATGAAGACCTGTAAGTGTATAGACGCGTGTGTATATTTCTGGATATGCCTATGTACGTATATGCGTTTGCATATGTATGCATATGGACGTGTGCGTGTTTATATGCGTGCCTACATGCATGGAAATGCGTGTATACATGTACGCGTATCTGTATATAATCACGTGTATGTATGTAATCATATGTACATGTGTGTAGACGCATACAAAAGATCTTAGAGCCTTAACTATGCGCCCTTGTACGTATTCTTTCAGATGTTCCTAAATTCTTATCGCAATTATGACTTCCAAGCATGTGACACTCGCCTCACAACCGTTCTCATTATATTCATGTTATGAGAGGGGAAAGAAATCATCATAATGACGAAGCTTTTTATGAATTACTTGATGAAAAGCCTTGTTTGTTTAAGATTTCGTTGCTAAGGCACCATTAGTAAGCTGAGTATTTTTTTTATTTATTTATTAAAACCAACAATTGGCAAAGAAGTCAACCAAACAACGCACAGCAAAATCACGTAATTTCAGTAACTCATCAACACCAACCTTACACTAAACTAGCGATGAAATGGATGGTACGAAATTACGATGATGCTTCTATGCGTGATTAAATATCAGGTCATCCCATAAGTTCTGTCCGAATTTTGAATAAAGAAAACAAGTGATAAAATGTTTTATCTAATTGAAATTTTATCATCAATATACTTTCCCTGATTATCAATGACTTCCTTCCATCTATTTACAAGCTTTTTAATCTCATCAATGTAAAACTCTTTTGCATACAAAAATTAGAAAT
>NC_068985.1:41455606-41456756 GCF_001194135.2 Octopus bimaculoides
ATAATAATAATAATAATAATAATAATAATAATCACGATATTGGATACTGTGCGACGTATTCGATAATATAATAATAATAATTTCAAAGTTTGGCACAAGGTCAACAGTTTCGGGGGTGGGGCGGATAAGTCGCTTACATCGATTCCAGTGATCAACTGGTACATATTTTACGGACCAATAAATGATGAAGGGCAAAGTCAACCTCGGCGAAATGCCACTAAGCATTTTGCCCGGCGTGCTTGCGATTCTGCCAACTCGCAACCTTAATAATAAAAATGATGATGATAATAATAATAATAATGATAATAATAATAATAATAATAATAATAATAATAATAATAATAATAATAATAATAATGATGATGATGATGATAATGATAATCCTGAGGCAGTACCAGGCGGTGGCTCTCATGGCTTCTGATCTTAACTGATTAGAAGTGTTATCATGTACATTGCTTTGTTTTGGTATAAAAGATGCGCTACAGCAAATATTCTGCTCAATTCCACAGATTTGCGTGTCCGTTGTATGACCTTAACCAGTTGAGCATGTCCCTTGGTGGCTGACGATATGTGCATCTCTGATCATGAGCAGAAGTAATAGGGGAACATCATAGCCATGTGTTGAGAAGAATTCTTTGGGGTTTGCATAATTCACCTCTGGAAATATGGGTGTTTTGTTCATCATCTTAAACAAACCTTATTCGGGGAGCTTTTGAGTGGGATGGGCTACTTGACCTGAAAAAAATTCTAACTAGACTCCACCTGCAAGGTCGTGCGCTGTTTATCATCTTATAACATCACCATGTTGCGTACACATACGTGTGATGCATGTGCCTGGTGTACCCTTTCAGACGGTTAATCACGATGGGTATGTCGGGCTTCTTATATTTGTACCTCAGTGTCACTTTGGAGGCATGCACTGATTTTTCACTCAATGATAATAATAATAATAATAATAATAATAATAATAATAATAATAATAATAATAATCCTTTCTACCATAGGCAGAAGGCCCACTTTTTTTTTGAGGAGTGAGTCAGTTAAGTACATCGAACAGCCCCGAAGGATGAAATGCAAAGTCGACCTCAGAACGTAAAGCCAGAATAAATATCGCCAATCATTTTTCTGACGCTCTAACGATTCTGTTTGT
>NC_068985.1:41457822-41458943 GCF_001194135.2 Octopus bimaculoides
TTATCCTTCAATCGGCTGGGTGTGTTTCGGCAAGTGACTGTAACAAAGATGTAAATTAAATGTAATAATAATAATAATAATAATAATAATAATAATAATAATAATAATAGGTGAAACAGAACTAGTGGCCTGTGTTTCTTATTGAAGCAATCTTTTTGCTATTGGCACCAGGCCTGAATTTTAAGGTGGGGTGGGAGCTAATCGATTACATCGACCCCAGTGCTCAACTGGTCCTTATTTCATCGACACCGAAAGGTTGAAAGGTAAAGTAAGCCTCGGTGGAATTTCACCTCAGAACATAAAGCCGGAAGAATTGCCGCAAAGCATTTTGTCCGGCGTGCTAGTGATTCTATATAATGATCCGCCACATACAATATTAATGTCAACTCACGATTTCAAATCAAAACTCTTGCAATCCAAATACAAAAACGAAATTTTCATTCTACGTACTTTACTTTAAATTGTAGCCTTCTCAGTTGTCTTAAACGGGAATATACTATACACACATCACACATGTATCTGTGTTTAGATACAACACACACACACACACACACACACACACACACACACACTAATTATTAGTGACGGAAGTAATGTTAATACCAAAAGGTAATTTTGATATCCAACTTAGAATGGATGCTACCGATGTTGTCCAACGGAAAAGTCAAGGCCGATACAGCTTGGCACCAATGACGTTGCAACTCATTTCTACAGCTCAGTGAACTGGAGCAACGTGAAATAAAGTGTCTTGCTCAAGAACATAACACAGCCTAGTCCGTGAATCGAACTCACAACGTCACGATTGTAAGCACACACATGCATACGCGCGTACACACACCTACACACACACACACACACACACACACACACACACACACACACACACACACACACACACACATATATATACAAACAGACACATTAATTATTAGCGTTGGAAGCAGTATTAATACCAAATGGTAATCTTGATATCCTACTTAACATGAATACCTTGTTAGAACACCTGACACTGCATTATTAGCCTTCAGAGATCCTCTTATATAGGCGCTTACGAATTTTTATAAACAAAGCCCAAGAAGGAAACACGATAATATATATATATATATATATATATATATATA
>NC_068985.1:41459029-41460896 GCF_001194135.2 Octopus bimaculoides
TGTATGTATAAGGGTAAAAGGACAAATATTGTACCTAAAAAGTTCCGCTCTGAGGCACAAGTTCGGGCAAGATTGTTTGTGGAAGACCAGCAGTCGCCCACGCATACCACCATCCTCTCTCCACGCCATCAATGTTGTCCACTGGAAAGGCCAAGGCCGACACAGCTTGGCACCAGTGACGTCGCAACTCATTTCTACAGCTGAGTGAACTGCAGCAACGTGAAATAAAATGTTTGCTCAAGAACATCACGCACAGCTTGGTCCGCGAATCGAACTCACAACGTCACGATTGTAAGCCCGACGCTCTAACCACTGAACAATGGTATATTTTTAAGAGGTAAATCAAAATGCATGCCGATGAACAATAACTTTTGCGAGAGTGCACAACATTGAAAATGGTACTTTTATAAATATATAACCTACCAAAAACATGTTCAAGTTTTATACATTTAAAAAATAGATCGAGAAACTAAGATTGAAGCCAATTTAAAGAATCTTTGACTGAATACGATTCTGAACTAAACTGCCTCTGCCTCGGAAGCAGAAGGCAAAGACGGACTTGCCTATGTATCTTCATCAGCGGAAAGGAAGACAAAATAAACTTTGTTCCCGTGAGTAAACCTGACACTATGGTATAAAAATGGCTTAACATGCAAAAACAGATATCTTCTCTCAGTAACAACAGCGTAGAGCTATGGCACAAGGCCGGCTTCTTCTTTACCTAATAGGCAGAGGTAAACCAGGGCATCAGTTTGTTTAATCTGCCGAACATAAGTCTCATGGTAATAAGTTATTAATAATGATGCTACAAATAAAAATACATGGGGTATTATAAACATATATAAACTTGAGAGCACAATCAGAAAATATTTTCTTAGGTGTTTTTTGCATATAAAGATATATTCTCATGATGCAGAGCACTGTAAATTCCGATGCACACGTCAGTTTGTTAAGCCAGCATTGTGTTGACATTACCAATGTATAATGTTCCTCTAAAATACACACACACGCACGCACACACACATGCACACACACACACACAGACACACACACACACACACGCATGCACACGCGCACAAGTGATGTAGAAAGTAATTGCAGGCATGGACGTGCGGTTAAAAAGTTCGCTTTGTAACCACGTTGTTTCGGGTTCAGCCCCGCTTGCACGGCACCTTATGCAAGGGGCTTCTCCTATAGTCCCAACCCGACAAATGCCTTGTAAGTAAATTTGGTTGACGGAAACTGCGTGGAAGCTTTTTGTGTAATCTCCCTGGAATTACAACATTTCTAAAAATAGCCCAACAATTACTGCTTTGGCTATGGTCAAAATACAGGTCTCTTGACATGTTCAACAAACTGTGACGCCTAAACCAAACACCAATCAATTTAAGTAATTTAGTAAAGCCACACACTTATTGGTCAGAATACAATTTGCAAAAATTAACATTCTGGAGACTATACAAATATGTTTAAAGCACACAGTTTAGCCATCTCACTACAGTTGTAAATCGTAAAACAACTGTCACCACTACTACGTGAACCTGAAGATTGAATAGTTTAATGCATGAAAGTACTAGTTCAATCAGAATGGACATCTAATATTCTATCATTTCAATATATTATATTATCTCATATTATAATATATATATATATATATATATAACATTTATAGGAATATTCCAAAAGAATATGTAACTGAACTTATATTGAGTGCTCTATTATTTTGAGCAAATAAATATATATATGTGTGTTTTTATATTATTAATAAATTCATAAACTTATCAATAATATTCTCAGGAAATCAATATTTAATATTTCGAAAGATATATATCCAATATGACATGGTAATATAATAAATTTATAATTT
>NC_068985.1:41461400-41462594 GCF_001194135.2 Octopus bimaculoides
ATATTTATATTTCGTATATTTTAAATGATAAATTTATTATATTACCATGTCATATTGGATATATATCTTTCGAAATATTAAATATTGATTTCCTGAGAATATTATTGATAAGTTTATGAATTTATTAATAATATAAACACACACACACACACACACACACACACACACACATATATATATATTATAAGATTGTGAATAAAACGTGAAAATCAAAGTTGGAATTTCTTTGAGTAATACACACACACACACACATAAAACTTCTTTTAGTCATTAGACTGCGGCCATACTGGAGTACCGCCTTGAATAAATTGAGTTGAACGAGTCAACCCAACTTCTACTATTTTTAAAGCCTATACTTATTCTGACGGTCTCTTGTGTAGAATTGCTAACTTATGGGGACGCAAATATACCAGCACCGGTTGTCAACCGGTAGTGGCAGTTACAAACAAAGAAATAAAGACACACACAAAGACATAAAGACACACACAAAGACATAAAGACACACACAAAGACAGAAAGACACACACAAAGACGTGTATGTGTATATGTGTGTGCGCCTGTGTGTGTGTATGTATATATGTGTGTATGCATGCATGTGTGTATGTCGTATTTGCTTTTTGGTGACTGTCATCAACGTTCGTTCATTATTCCCAGTAGCTACTTGTTGTTGACACCACCAAAAATTAACGATATTATCGTTAAAGGTGTGAAATTGTAATGATGTTTGGGACGACAATTGACAAGGAAAGTACATGTCTATGTCTCGTGTGTGGAATATCCGTTTGTCCCTTTGTTGTTTCTGCTTAATTTTTCAAACTTATATCACGTCACACGATCACGTGACCGACCAAGCAAGCAGATGTTGTTACACATCGCTGGCCACAATCCACAATGTGCCTTTGTATTGTTTTAGACTTCAAATGACGTCATCTCACTGGTATATATATATATATATATATATATATATAAAGAATAAAAACTTTAGAAAAGTATAACAATGCACTATAGAACAAAAAATGGACTATATACCTGTTGTAACTTGGTTATCTATAGTCCGATGATATTTCGGAATTAGAATTCCTTTTTCCGATCTTATTTGCTGGAGTCTATAGTGCATTGTTATACCTTTCTAAACTTTTTATTCTTTACAAACAATACACAATGCTTCAAGCAAACTACAATACTCTCTCTTAT
>NC_068985.1:41462805-41464048 GCF_001194135.2 Octopus bimaculoides
TAGGCGCAGGAGTGGCTATAAGGAAAGTAGCTTGCTTACCAACCACATGGCTCCGGGTTCAGTCCCACTGCGTGGCACCTTGGGCAAGTGTCTTCTTCTATAGCCTCGGGCCGACTAAAGCCTTGTGAGTGGATTTTGTAGACGGAAATTGAAAGATGCCCGTCATATATATATGTGTGTATGTGTGTGTCTGTGTTTGCCCCCCCCCCCCAACATCGCTTGACAACCGATGCTGGTGTGTTTACGTCCCCGTCAACTAGCGGTTCGGCAAGAGGGACCGATAGAATAAGTACTAGCTTACAAAGAATAAGTCCTGGGGTCAATTTGCTCGACTAAAGGCGGTGCATGAGGATAGCTGCAGTCAAATGACTGAAAAAATAAAAGAATAAAAGAATATGCGACGGGCTTCTTTCAGTCTCCGTCTACCAAATGCACTCATAAAACTTAGGTCGGCCAGAGGCTATAGTAAAAGACGCTTGCCTAGGTACCATGCAGTGGGACTGAATCCAGAGCCATTTTGCTAGGAAACACTCAGTCATGCTTGCACCTATACATACATAGCAATTCCACTCAGACATACATACATACAAGCCGTACGTTTGTATATGCCACTCAGGTAAACGAGAGAAAAGAGTACGTAATGCGAGTAGTAGAGCTTATTTATTTATTCATATCTTACTATTTACTCCGTCATTGATCCTTGTTTCACGTTTTTTTGGGGGGAGGCCTCTCAAATCGTTTTCTCGTGTCTGTACCTGCGTAAGCGAATGTGTATGAGTACTTAAGAGCATATGTATATGTATGTACATATCTTTGTTTCTGTGAGTGTGTGAGTGTGTGTGATCGTACGTGCTTGTGTATGTGTGTATAAATAGGTGAAGGGGAACAAAAAAAACGGTTAAAGGGGCTGGAGATCTTTCTCTGTGACCGCTTCAGCGAACAAACCAATTCAATTGCTTCTACTTTTCTTACTGATAATGATATTACAACTGATAATGATATTACAACTTATTATTATTATTATCATCTTCATCATCATTATTATTATTATTATTATTATTATTATTATTATTATTATTATTATTATTATTATTATTATTATTATTATTATCATTATTATTATTTGCGACACTGACTAGTGAGTGCCTCTTTAGTGAGATTTGTGGGAGTTTTCAAGTGTGGAAGCTTTTTATTCTGTACGCTTCCTATGACAATAGGGGGCGTTCTAGTAGCGGTGAGAGTC
>NC_068985.1:41464246-41466235 GCF_001194135.2 Octopus bimaculoides
TGTGTGTGTGTGTGTGTGTGTGTGTGTGTGTGTGTGTGTGTGTTGTGTGTGTATCCTCTTTCTTTTCTTTGCTTTCCTGAGCGTCCAATAACACAGTACTTGTACCACGTCCTCGCGTTGTTATTTTTTCTTGTATGTATACACACACATGTATGTATGTATACACACACATACGCACACATATTGATATTCACTTTTCGTATATATGCACGTAGACAGGTAGTCACACCCCAATACGTATATGCGTAGACATATATACATACCTTTAACAATATACTCATATCAAAACAAACAACTGCCGGCAAATATGTACGCCCATATATATTTATACACACACACACACACACACACACACACACACACACACACACACACACACACACACACACAAACACACACACTTGGAGTTGTGTACGATCATATTTAACACATTCGTGTCCACTTGGACGTAGGAAGAGACTTTTTGCTGTGGAAGTAACTTCGGAAGAAAATTTTCTTATAGACATTATGTATGAAAACACACGTTATTGGACTATGAATGACATCATCAAGCCGTAGGATGCATGCGTTTCTGCATCATTGCACTTCATCAGCCTTTGAAGAATACATACTTCATTCTACGTTGCTTCGTTCGCCACTATTGATCAAGCTTTGTGCACATCAGCAAATGTACTATTTGCTGTTTTTATATCTAAGAACAACAGTTCTTAGTAAGCTATGAACGATTGATTTGGTGTCCTCGACTGATGAAGCATAATGATGCCGAAATACATGCCTCTTATGGCCCGATGACGTGTTTCAAAGTCCAGTGAGCTGTTTTCACATATCTTGTTTATGAGAAGTTTCTTCAGAGTCTATTTCCGGAGTGAACAGTTTTCCCATGTCAGAAAGTCGACGAACATATCAGATATGATTGTGCACACCTATACTTCACTCAACGTTGTTTCATGCACCTCTACTTTCGTATGTATATATGTATGTATGCATGCATGTATGTATGTATGTATGTATGTATGTATGTATGTATGTATGTATGTATGTTTAATTCAGATAACCACTGGTGATTGACAAAAGCCCCAAAGTTAAAATGTGAAAGTGGACAGAAGCCCCAAGGTTGTATTTTTCAATCATTTTTCGTTTTTTTTTTCACCTCTTACTTGTTATAATTAGACTGCGGCCATGTTGGGACATCACCTTAAAGAATTTTTAGTCGAATGTATCGACGCTAGAATTTTTCTTTATTTTTACTTGTTGTAGTTATTAGACTGCGGCCATGCTGGGGCACCACCTTGAAGAATTTTTAGTCGAATGTAACGCCCCCAGAATTGTTTTAAATGATTTTCAACCAGCACATGAAGTTAAGCCTAGAAAGTATCTCCACATGCTAGAAATAATAGCCAAGTCTCTTGAAATATTTTTTTATAACGCTCTCGTTTTTTTTTATTTCTATAAAATCTTTTTACTTGTTTCAGTCATTGGACTGTGGCACCAGCTTGTAGAATTTTTGGTCGCAGAAAAATCAGCATTTTAAAATATATATTTGAAGTCTTTTTTTCTTCTCTCAGAACTTACAGATTAATGAGAATAAGTTGACCTTTTGAACTTTCTCCGGCTGTTGAAGGTCTAAATAGGGAGATGGGTGTTTCTCCATAAAAATGACAAATTCTGGTTTTTGTGAAGAAAAAACATGTCAGAGACATATGTAATATTTACTTTCATTTTGTGTGTATATATAGTCATTCAAACGTACTTATTATCGTTTTTATGTTTCTACACATTTCTTGAAGTAAATGCTTTCCCTTTTGTTAGAATTCTGACAATATGTACATTGAGTAGTAAAGAGTCTTGTGTTCCGTCATTCTATTATTGATGTTAAGGTTGATTTATTTTCATTTTCAAACTTCAAAATCATTCTAAAAACAAGGAAAATAATTGAAACACACGGAAATTACCATTGTGAGAGGCACAAATGTTTTGACACCGATTTTC
>NC_068985.1:41466260-41469778 GCF_001194135.2 Octopus bimaculoides
TTACGTAAAATTCTAAAAAAAAAAATTGTAAGATTTGGCTGTTATTTCTAACATGTGGAGAGACTTTCTAGGCTTAACTATCTGCTGATCGAAAATCACCTAAAACATCACCTAAAAAATATAACCGGGGGAAGGGGTATTTAAAAATGTGTAAGATTTGGCTGTTATTTCTAGCATGTCGAGAGACCTTCTAGGCGTAACTTTATGCGCTGGTTGAAAATCATAAAAAAAAATTTTGAGGTCGATACAATCGACTAAAAATTCCTCAAGGTGGTGCCCCAGCATGGCTGCAGTCTAATGACTGCAGCCAGTAAAAAGAAAAGCAAAAATGAATTATATCACAGAAGTGGTTTTGATCAAGCTTTAAAAGATATTCTGGCTTCCATACAGCCATCTAAAAATTCTTCAAGGTGGTGCCCCAGCATGAGCGGCCGCAGTGTAATAACTGCAATAAATAAAAAAAAGTTCTGGGGTCGATATATTCAACTAAAAATTCTAAAAACGAAAAAATAACCGAAAAATATAACCATGGGGCTTTTGTCCTGGGGGGTTTTGGCCGAGGGGCTTTTCTCCTAAGGGGCTTTTGTTCGGACCCCATACATACACAATAGACTTGACATAGTGATTTGGGATAGAGAATAGAAACTGTGTACAGTTGTGGAAATTAGCTGCCAGCAGATGTTAACATAAAGCTAAAGATCAGCGAAATAGAAAATATCTACGCTGAACTATTGAGGTATCTACAGGTACTCTATCCAGATTACAAGTACAGGTTTATACCTGTAATTATTGGGGCACGGGGTATGTAACACACTGCTTAAATACTTATCTTGAGAAATTAGGCTTGTCAAAACCAGAAAAGAGGAAGCTGATTCGAAGACTACAGATCCAAGCCATCACTGGAACTGTAAAAACCTGTAAAGCTTCCCCAAAATTGATCATTTAAGTATATATGAGCATGTCTAGACATGCAACTATATGCATGGGAATACATACATAAAGCAAAACATATAAATCTGCACATATATATGCATACAAAAATACCCTGTTGATGTTGAAATTCCAATGAATGAGCCTTGGATCTAGGTTAGAAACCATCTCTCTCTCTCTCTCTCTCTCTCTCTATATATATATATATATATATATATATATATATTGGCAAGAAATCTTGAAATTAAACTAAGTAATGATGTGCATATATACATACATATCCATATCCATACATACTGATACACTTACGCACAAACTCACTCCCATACGACATAGTTTTTTACTCATAAACTTAGTCTCACATCCACATTCATACACACACATACACACACACACACACACAAAACACAATCACAACCATACACACGGTCACAGATATATAACATGGTATTATTCATATATATTGTATCTAAGATTATAATTTTTAATATAACCTTCCCAGTTTTAAGGGAGTGCAATGTGATTATATCGCTGCACGTCTGGGTAGTTAAAAGATTCCTTTTCCCAATAACAAGATGCTGTGTTCTATTCTACAGAGCAGCAGATCCTTGGCAAGTGTCTAACTATCGTAAACCTCGGATTGAACCCAAGTCATTGCCTGTGAAATTTGGGTAGACGAAATTCTGTGCAAGGTCATTGGAAGGTCAGAATAACTGTACCTGTAATTTAGATGACCTCCTGTATCACACACTGGTTTTGCCTTGTGATTACATTACGTGTGCACGTGTCTATGACATGCTCACTCACATACGCTATATAATACAATGAACTTGACACACGATCCATTTATTTACGGTATAATTCGAGGGAGATTTACTGGCCGGGCGGCCACTCTGAGGCTGTTGGTGTTGACGTTGCTGTGTATGTAGTAGTGTATGGCGTTGGTGGTGTTGTCTAAGTTATAGACGCGTGTGCTGCTGTTGTTGTTGTTGTTGGTGGTGGTTTTGTGGTGTTAGTGGCGTGTGTTGTTTGTGTTGGTGTTGTGTGGTGTGAGGCTCCCTCGTTATCTTCTGTTGTGGTAATACAGTCTGGTGATATTTAATAGCAACGTTGTTAGTAGAAGTGCAGAGTATAGTGAGTAATAAGAATATTATTGGTGGTGTTGTAAATGACTGTCTATGGTAAATTATAGAGGTGTTAGTTGTGAGGTAGCGTAGATAATAATTAACAGGAAATACAATAGGATAAAACAGTGGTAATAAAAGTGAACGTAGTAGCTGTACAGCTCGGGTAGTGGCTTAGCATTGTCTGTTGATTATCTTATTATTAACCAGGCTAAAACAGCGAGCTGGCAGATTTGTTAGCACACTGGATAAAATGTCTTGCGGTATTTCATCCGTCTTTATGTTCTGAGTGCAAATGCTGCCGGGGTTAACTTTGCCTTTCATCCTTTCGGGGTCGATAAAATAAGTACCAGTTAAGGGATCTTTTTTAAAACGGGGGCCACATTTTTCATTAACGAAACACTTTGAAACTTGGAACACTGGTAGAATGTGTCATATAAAACATCTTTTTCTCTTAGTCTTCTTAAAAAAAAAAAAGAAATCCAGAAGTTATTCCATGTTAAAGTTGTCGTATTTCTGTAATTTCAACCAATCACTGACGTCCATTCAGCCGATATACATTAAGTGCCGACTACATAAACAAACGATTCTGAAACAATTAACCCTAACCCTAACCCTAACCATAGGGTTAGGGTTAGGGTTAGGGTTAGGGTTAAAGCAAATTTAAAATGAAAAAAGCAAATAAAACGAAGGTATGGAGATTAAATACGCTTTACACCAAAGGAGTAAATGTAAACAACTGAATACTTGTCAGTGATTGGTTGAAATTATCGAAATAACACAATTTTTTACATGAAATAAATTCGAATACAAAAATATTTTTCTGTTCTATAACACAAAATAGATAAGTATACGAAGTTTGAAAGTCTTTCGGTACTAAAAACACTACGTAAAACATTAATGAAAAATGTGGCCCCCGTTTTAAAATAGATCCCAGTTAAGTACTGGAGTCGATCTAATCCACTTTGCCCCTTCCCCGAAATTGTTGACCTTGTGCCAAAAATTGAAATCATTATTCACCTGGCTAAGGCGGCGAGCTGGCAGAATCGTTAGCACACCGGACAAAATGCTTACTGGCATTTCGTACCTTTTTATGTTCTGAGTTCAAATTCGGCCAAGCTCGACTTTGCCTTTCATCGTTTCGGAGTCGATAAAATATACGCACCAGTTGAGCACTGGGATCGATGTAATCGACTAGTTCAATCCCTCAATATTTCATGCCTTGTAAGGCGGCAAGCTAGCAGAAACGTTAGCTTGGGCGAAATACTTAGCGGTATTTCGTCTGCCGTTACGTTCTGAGTTCAAATTCCGCCGAGGTCGACTTTGCCTTTCATCCTTTCGGGGTCGATAAATTAAGGACCAGTTACGCACTGGGGTCGATGTAATCGACTAGTTCAATCCCTCAATATTTCATGCCTTGTAAGGCGGCAAGCTAGCAGAAACGTTAGCTTGGGCGAAATACTT
>NC_068985.1:41470184-41475518 GCF_001194135.2 Octopus bimaculoides
GTTCAAGTGTCGTCCAAGTCAACTTTGTTTTCCATCCATTCGTGGTCGATCAAACAAATAACATTATTTACATTCAACGGATATTTGTCCTCATCTTGTTTGCTGTTAACACAACGTTTCGGCTGATATACCCTTCAGGTGTCTTGGGGAAATTTCGAACTTGGGTTCTCATTCCTAAGGGTTTTTTTCGATGTTATTATTATTATTATTAGTGTTGAGGTCACTGCTTGGAATCGAACTCCGAATCTTGGGGTTAGTAGCCCGCGCTCTTAACCACTACGCCATATGCCCATGTAAATAATGTACAGAATTCCTCATCTCTTAAATATAGAACTGAAATAAATACCAGTTCAGCACTGGAGTCGATATAATTGATTAACTCCCTCCCTATAAAATTCCAAGCATTGTGCCTATAATAGAAAGAATTATTAGCCAGGATGTTGCAAGGTTATGATGGTGGTAGTGGGGATGGTGGTAGTAATGATGGTGATAGTTCAGTGGCTATGCTGATGTTGGTAGTAGTATTGGTGCTTGTGCTGGTAGTACTGATGATAGTAGCAGGTATGGTTGTGATAATGTTGGTATTGACGGCAGCAGTATCGATGAAAATGTTGTCGGCGGTGTTGGTGTTGGTGGTGATGGTGATAGTTGCAGAGACGGTACGAGTATTAATGGTAGTGGCAATGATGGTGGTGGTGATAGGGGTGGATAGGTTTAGTTCCATGTCAAGTCTGGTCGGACAAACGCAAAAGCATGAATCAAAGACATTCCAAACTTGGCCATCCTGTCCTTTTGTATGTCTCCATAATCGAAATTATCCTGCCTTATTATAAGACGATTGTGAATCATTTGAGTGCATCTGGCTGCTCTACCGAGCAGGTCCAACAACTGTGAAAGTGTTCCCTCGTTCGCAAAATTAATTCAGTTTACAAAAAGGACGGGATGGTCACAGCTGGAACGACTTTGATACAAGTCAGCGAAAAAAAGCTGACTTGAAATTGAAGACCAACAACGTAATATACATGCATATATATATATATATATATATATATATATACATACTCACACATATGTGTGTGTGTGTAAGTGCGTGCATGTGAGGTGTCTGTGTGCATATACATACATGTATATGCATATCTGTACGCATGTATATATTTACCAATGTATATATATACTTATGTATATATTTATACACATACATACATGAATTTATGTGTATGTATGTATGTATGTATATATATATATATATATATATATATATATATATATATATATATATATAACAATATAACAAATATTTCTGTGCGAATATGTGTATATATGTATTCATATAATGTATATAAAAGGAATGAAAGGAAATGAAATAAAGAAGCAAAAAAAACCAAAAAAAATTAAATAAAGAAAGAAACATACAATAAAAATTAAATTTACCATTTCTCAATTCCAGTTGAAAGCATATATAAGATATCTTCCAGGCATGTCACGACATTTTCAGTGATCTTAGATGGAAACTGGTCGGCAGAGATAACCAATATTTTATTGTTTATCTCTGCTGATATGCTGATTCTGAGAATAATCGCATTGGAAAATATACTATCTGCCATCACTAACTAGATACAGACATGTCCACACCTCATATAGACACATACACATGCAAACGTAACATACACACACACAACGTAGACACACACACACACGCCTACATGACTATGTCGTTAAGAACCTCGTTTTAGCAAATACGTGGTTCCGGGTTCAGTCTTATTACTTAGTAAGTCGGTTAAGTGCCTTCTACTATGGTCCTGGGCAGACCAAAGCTATGTGAGTTATTTTAGTCGGTATTTGAATATGTATGTGCCTGTACGTGCCTTTCTGTCTGTGATTGTCCCCCACTTGATAACCAGTGTTGGTTTGTTTACGTTCCCACTAAGCGATTTCGACAAAAGAGACTGATAGAATAAAAACCGGATTTAAATATAAGTACTGTAGGCGATTTTTCAACTGATACCCTTGAAAGTAGCAAGGCAGTGCCCCAGCATGGTCTTAGTTCAATAACTGAAACAAGTATATATATATATATATATATATATATATATACTTTATTTAAAAGCAGCAGAAATATAACAAAAACTATTACACGGAGGTTCTTTATTAATCGTTACGATCATTTCGACCTATCGTCCATCGGTCCCTCGCGAATGAGATAGTGTACAAATAGTTGTGGTGCATTGTTTGGTGCAGATGTGCCTCGGTAGGTGACTTGTCAAAAGGTATAACTATTGGTGCAATGTTTCACCCGCGAAGGACCGATGCACGATGGGTCGAAATGATCGTAGATTAATAAAGAATCTCATGAATTCCGTTTTCTTTCTCTTTTTCTCATATATTATAAACTCTATGGACATATATACAGGGTGCGATGAGAATATTGTCGCCATTTTATATTTTTAATTTCGCGCTTGCGTAATGTTTGTTTTTATTTTGTCGACTACACAGTGTAGTAGGGTCAGTTGGGCACTATCTTTGAGAAAAACAGTACCTTGAAGCAATTCACTATGCCACAAATTTGGAAACAACATGCTGTACTGCTTGGCATCCGTGCCGGAAGCTCCAATACGAACAATTCAGAGTGTTTGGGTGTAAATCTGAGGACAGCGCAGAGGATTCGGAAAGAGTTTGGATGAGTCTAATGGTGATTTCGAAGGTACCGCAGCTTGGAAAACTCACTCTGATCGTTCTGATTGACAACAATCCTTCCTAGTCAATCAGATCCATCGCCAGGAACATGGGAGTGTCTGAGATTCTTATCAGGCAGGTAGTGCATGGAGACATTCGGTATTCCTCATACAAGATGAGAAAGGGCGAATTTTTATCCTAAGCCATCAAGAACAAGAGGAAAGACGGCGCTATGAGGCTTTTGAACAAACTCGAGCATCCCCTCCAACCGAACATACTTTGCTTTTTCTCAGACGAGAAAAATTTCTGCCAAGATCAGATGGTTAACACACAGAACAACCGTTGGCCTGCCGTGTCCCCAAAATATGTACCAAGAGTGATAAAAATCAACCATCCAGTCAACGTCATTGTGTTTGGAGTGATCACTAGTTATGACAACGTTATGTCTCGATTGATCTTCCCACCCAGTCTCAAACTCAACACGGAGGCCTACATCAAGTGTCTGAAGGAGATAGTGCTGCCCAAGCAACAGAACTCTGCACCATGCCAAACAAGCAGGAGAATCCAGTCATGTTTGTCAGACAATTTCTGCGACCACATCACCCCTAACTCTCTAGACTGCAACCCCCTTGATTATTATATGTGGGGCACAGTTGAGCGAGAGGCCAACAAATTCTTTGTAGCACCAAAGATGAACTGAAGGCAAGGATTACAGCAGCATTCACCAACTTAAACAGGGAGATCATCCAGAAGAATTGTAGGAGGCCATGGTTGAAGGCAATGGCGATTTTATTGAATAAATTTACTCTTTAGTATTTCAGGATATTTTCATGTAATTTTGGTAAATATATCTGTTAAAATGAGATGTCAGTGTTATTTTTATTTTCGCGTAATTTAGACGACAATTTATTCACCGCACCCTGTATATATATATATATATATATATGCAAGTATGTATGTATACATCGGGTTCAGTCCCACTGCGTAGCACCTTGAGCAAGTGTCTCCTACTAAAGCCTCAGACCGACCAAAGCCTTGTGAATGGATTTGGTAGACGGAAACTGAAAGAAGAACGTCGTGTGTGTGTGTGTGTGTGTGTGTGTGTGTGTGTGTGTGTGTGTCCCCTCCACCACGGATTGACAACAGATTTTGATGTATTTTGTCCCTCGAACATAGCAGCTCGGCAAAAGAGTCTGATAGAATAAGTACCAGGCTTTACAAAAATAAGTCCTGGGGTCTTCGACTAAAACCCCTCAAGGCGGTGCCCCAACATGATCGCAGTCATATGACTGAAACAAGCAAAAGATAGAAACTATATATAGTTTGCCAACACTCACATCGTAACCGGTCCTGGTTTGTTTACATCCTCAATACTTAGCTGTTTCTGCAAAACGGCCGAAACAATAAATACTAGACTTTTAAAAAATGAACACACGCTAAGATTCATTTGTATTTGTTCGACTAAACCCTTGAAGGTGGTACTGCAGCATGGCCGCTGTACAATGACTGAAACAAGTTAAAATAGAATATATTGAATAATTGCAGTGTGGTAGAGTCATCATAGAATACATAATAAACAAATTCACTACATTAACATTTGTTTTTCGTTTATAATAGTTTTATATAATATTTAGTCGTCAAAAAATTTCTTTGACCTGGTCACAATTATTAAGTAAACTTCTTAGCTTTAGTAGTTTCGGAGATAATCGGGTGGTCACTGAAGTAGCAAGTAAGCAAGCAAGCAAGCAAGCAAGCAAACAAACTGGGTAAAATATAGAGTCGTACTTAATTTGTTACTGGTTGGATAAGTAAGATAAGTTAGCATATGATAGTAATGGAGAGCAGAAAAACTTTACGCGAATGTATATACCGGAAGCTATGTCGAATTACAAATCATTCAGACATATATTTTACTTTCAACTAATTGGTTGAGATTAGACATCAAAAGATTTCGAAAAACATTTTTCTATTTTGAATTATTTATTTATTTATTTATTTATTTATTTATCTGTTTATTCGTAGCTAACTCCTTGAAAATGGAGTTATTTTGTTAAGCAATGTTAGTTTCGTTAGAAATTAATCATCGTCACGACGACGACTACCACCACCACCTTCACCATCACCGTTGTTATAATTCCTGTTGCTTAGCCCGAAGTTAGCCCTGATATACTAAGGTAGACCTCGGATAAAAAGCGTTCCATGCCGGTTTTTCGCACATCCTAAATTACATTATACAGGAGATTTGGCTGCTTAGCAAGCTAAATTGACCATTTACAGATTTATCTGGTTCGTTGTTGTCATTGGTTGGCAGGATAGTGAAAGAGTCGGACAAAATGTCTTGTGGTATTTCTTTACGTCCTAAGTTCAAATCTTACCGTGATAATTTTTGCCTTTCATTCCTCCTCCCGAAAATCTGATGCCTTGTGCCTTTATTAGAAATAATTATAATTACCATCGTCATTGCCACCATTATTATTATTATTATTATTATTATTATTAATATTATTATTATTATTATTATTGTTGTTGTTGTTGTTGTTGTTGTCATTGTGATCTATCTATCTATCTATCTATCTATCTATCTATCTATCTATCTATCTATCTATCTATGCCTTCGAAACGCGGAGTAGATGGAACAGGGACAACTGACGAAGGGTTATA
>NC_068985.1:41475528-41478998 GCF_001194135.2 Octopus bimaculoides
TGCATATCTCGTTTCTCTTTTTGTTTTTTTTTCTTTGTTCGAAAAAACGTTCGTTTTCTGTTTTCGTTTTTATGTTTTCGTTTCTCATTGTGTTTAACGTTTTTTTTATGTCCTGTACCCATATATATGCATGTATGTAAACATAGATGTAGGTGTGTACATATATGTATGGATATATGCATATATTTATATATCATTTATGTTATTATAAATATATATATATATATATGAGATTCTGTCTGTCTCTTTCTCCCACAAAGTGAAACTAAAACCAGACACCATCTCTCTGTGATCTTCTTTCTATATCTCCTCTATTCTTACTCCCCGCCTATATTCTGTCTCTATGCCGTGTTACTTTACAGAGATTCTGTCTATTTGTTTGTCCCGCAAAGTGAAGCTAAAGCCAGATAACATCTCTATGAGTTTCTTTCTCTATCTCTTTATTTTCCCTCTCTTTCTCGCTCTTTCGTTCTCTCTCTCTTCCTTTCTCCATTTCTCACTATCTTTCTTTCCCCCTTTCTCTCTTTGTCGCTCTTTCTTTCTCTCCCTCTCTCTTTCTCTCACTAAAAGAACATACACACACACACATCAAACGTTACAGTCCTCCGTCAAAATACCGAAGCAAGGATAAAAGTACGCACACACACACACAGACACACACAAACACACACACACACACACACACACACACACACACACACACACACACACACACACACACACACACACACACACACATGTATATATATTCATGTTTCAGTTATTTAATACCGTGCGTATCCCCTCTTTCTGTCTCTCTCTATGTCTCTCTTTCTGTCTATCTTCTGTCTGTCTCTCTCTGTATCACTATCTCTCTTTCTCTCTCTTTTTCTTTCTCTCTCTTTTTCTTTCTCTCTCTTTTTCTTTCTCTCTTTTTTCTTTCTCTCTCTCCTCCTTTCTCTCTCTTTTTCTTTCTCTCTCTCCTCCTTTCTCTCTCTTTCTTTCTCTTCCCCCCTTTCTCACTCTTTATCTCTTTTTCTTCCTTTCTCCCTTTCTTTCTCTCTATTTTCTCTCTCTCTCCTTTTATGCGTTTGAACAATTAGCTGATAGGTGGGAACAAAAACCTCTGCATGTCAAATATGTGGTCCGTAGCAAACAAACTGATGTAGACCAGAAGCACACCCATCAGTGGCTACGGAGCTCAGGGCTAAAAGACAGTGAATGAAGGTTTTATCTTGGCTGCCCAAGATCAGAACTTTCTGACCCGGAACTATCGAGCCAATGTGATGAAAAATGGTGTAGACCCAAAGTGTCGATACTGCAACGATGGGATAGAAACAGTTGACCACCTAATCTCTGGATGTTAGGTTTTAGTACCTGTAGAGTACAAATAAAGACATGACAGAGTTGGCCAATATCTACATTGGATAAATCAATTTTGTAAAATCAAAACTGCTGACAAATAGTGCAAACACCGCCCTGAGGCTGTAACTGAGGGAGAAAATGTAACTATTCTTTGGGACTTTCCAGTATATAGAGACCGGAATATCTACAGGTGCTACAACTTTACATCCAGAGATTAGGCGGTCCACTGTTTCTATCCCATCGTTGCAGTATCGGCACATTGGGTCTACACAAGATATGGTTGTGAAAGTCCAAAACAATAAAGTCTGTTTATTGATTGACATAGCATGCCCTGTGGCCATAATATCTCGGCAAAAGAATTTGATAAGCTCGGAAAATATAAGATTTGCTAATCGAAATTGAAAAGATGTGACATCTCAAGACGGTTACAATACCAGTGGTTGTAGGAGCACTTGGAATGATCTAAAAAGGAACTGAAAATTATTTAAGAATGATCCTTGTTTACCATCCATGCAGGAAGTGCAAAATATTGTCTTAACTGGTACGTCACACGTATTGAGAAGAGCATTGTCGCTGTGAATTTCCTTTCCTTTTTCCCCTTATTTGTTTATTTGTTTATTTTTTATTGTTTCCTTTTTCTCTTGGCCTTCCACTTTTTCTCTATCACATAAATTTGTAAATGTACAATCTGGTGTGTTTATTTTAATGGCCTACCAATGTATACAATACTTTTCTCTGTCCTAGGTGTCAGGAAGACACTCGGCAAGAAATGAAACAGAATTGAAAGATGTTAATGAAAATAGTAGTAGTAGTAGTAGTAGTAGTAGTAGTAGTAGTAGTAGTAGAGTTGTTACGTATAACAATATTAATAATCATAAACTAGCGAAAGACTCTAAGTCCTGAAAATCAAAATAGTGAAGATAATTCGGAAAGCATAAGCGATAAACACAACAATAATAATAATAGGCTAGCAAGTAAAGATATAGAAAGTGTTCCTAGAAGTTAAATATGTGACTGCGCCAAGCAAAGGCGATGTCCGCTCGATTCTAAATGCAAAACTAAAGCAATTATATAGATGTAAGGTTACATCAGATGGGCAGGTATATTATTATATAGGAACAACAAAAAATTATATAAATAGAAGAATTGCAAATCACGAAAAGACATTTAAGGATAGAAATAAGAAAAACAGCACGAGTTTAAGTAAACTAATTTGGTCAATTAAAGATAAAAATAAGGACTGTACACTAACCTGGGAAATAATTAGCCTGTCAAAACCTTACAGTAGAGGGAGTAAAAGATGTAAATCATGTGTCGAAGAAAGCTACCAGATTATCACATTAAAACTTAAATTAATTAACCATAGGCGTGAAAGAGTAATGAGTTGTGTTCATCAAGCTAAACATATGTATAATAGGTACAAATAAGTGCATAATAATTAATATTAAATAAAACTTGAGTATAGGGTTAGTTAGAAATGTAAACTAAAGTTAATTTAATATAGCTGATAATAAATATCATTGAGCAAATATTGCTAACCAGTTAATTGGATATCCGTAATCTTAAATTAGATTATATGAACAGTAATTGAGAAATACCTACTTATATTAATAATAATTATTAATAATAATAAAATATAAATAATAGTAAGAACAATAATTATAGGGGTGGATCATGGGCGTAGTATGAATAATAGCAATCAAATGAACTAGGGACGGCAACGCTACAAGTATCAATTACAGTAAAATGATCTTAAGAACTCAAAAGTGATGAATAGTAATATGACCTAAATTTATGACCTGTAGGGTTAAAAGGTTAGTTGGAGCTATTTTTAGAACGATACCACTGACGGCTGAATAAACAAATAAATAAAAACGCAAAAAATTTTTCGGTTGGAATTATTTTCCATTTCAAAGAAATCAAATTAGCGGTCAAAATGCCCATAGGAAGCCTTTAATGGATTGTAGCATCATAATGCCCTAAAAGATGGGGTAGATGCACCGTAATAATGGCGGAAACGTTACGTAGGCGAAAACAAGAACAACATAAATGACTGTTTAATAAAAAATATATATAAATACACACACACACACACACACACACACACACACACACACACACACACA
>NC_068985.1:41479099-41482465 GCF_001194135.2 Octopus bimaculoides
ATATATATATATATATATATATATATATATAGTTTGTCACCACCCACTCCATGACCAGTGCTGGTTTGTTAACGTCCTCATAACTTAGCAGTTTCGGCAACACGATCGAAAGAATAGGTACTAGACTTTTTAAAAAAATAAACACTTCCGTTTGTATTTAGTCGACTAATCCCTTCAAGATGGTGTTCAAGCATGACCGCAGTACAATGACTGAAACAAGTTAGACTAGAACAATAATTGCAGTGTGGCCGAGTCATCATAAAATACATATTGCACAAATCCACTACATTAACATTTGTTTTGAGCTTATATAGTTTTGTATAATATCTCGTCGTGAAAAAATTTCTATTAGTTGTTTTACTATCGTGTCTTTTCTATTCTCGCACCATATATATAGACGTAGGGGAAGCTGCGTGATAAGAAACTTTTTTTTCCCAACTACATGTTTCCGGGTTCAGTCCCACTGCGTGACACTTTGAGCAAGTATCCTCTGCTATAGCCTCGAGCTGACCAAAGCCCTATGAGTGGACTTGGTAGACGGAAACTGAAAGAAGCCCGTCGCATGTGTGTGTGTATGTATGTGTTTGTATGTATGTCTTTGTGTCTGCGTTTGTTTCCCATCACTACTTGACTACCGGTGTTGATGTGTTTACGCCCCCGTAGTTTAGTGGTTCGGCAAAAGAGACCGATAGAATAAGTACTAGGCCTTATAAAAAAAGTTCCGGGGTCGATTTGTTTGACTAAAACCCATCAAGGCGGTTCTCCAGCATGGCCGCAGTCGACCGAAACAATTGTGTGTTCATTTCTCTCTTATTTCCATCTGTGATTTTATTTTTGATCTTCTATATAAATGAGGATATTTCCTCCGACTGGGGCTGCTTTTCTTTCTACAGAACGAGAAGTTATATTGCAGAACTGTTATTTTAACGAGTTGTATCTATTTATCAGCCGACGAGATACATCTGCACCGCCAGACGCTTTTGAACCAGTTGTTGAGTGCCCCACCCACGAGGGATCGATGCTAGATGTGTCGAAACAATTGTTGTGATTAATAAATTCTCGTATATTCCATCTTCTGTCTTTCATTTGCCTGGAAATGCTCTCTATGTGGTCTGTCTGTTTTCCTATGTGTTCCTACCGTTGTCCGAAAAAAGTTTGTTTTCGTGCTTTGTTTATATTTTCGTTTTTCATTTTGTCCACGTTTTTTTTGTGACGTCCTGTACCCAGATATACATCTATATATATATGTAGATGTAGGTATGTACATACATGTACGTATATATGCATATACTCACATACTATTTGTATTATATATATATATATATATATAACGATAATTCTAAATATATATGTGCCAATAGTTCCTTCTTTTCAGAAGAGTGCTATACTTTCGTTGGACCTTGCTCGACCATGTTCACGCTGGTGACCCTACTGTCTTGCTTCCGTTCTGCAAGCACGTTCACAAATGCAACACTTAAGCTGTTTTTCTCCTGGTGTTACTGGCTGAGTTGTGATTTCTCACTTGCAAATTTAGCGACAGTCATTACAAATGTGCCACGGGGGACACTGAAGCAGAACCATCTTGCGAACTGCTTAATTTCTCCACGGTTAATGTAAGTTTAGGTGGTTGATTAATCCAGCACTTAAGAGAAAGAATCGTCTACACACATTGTTTGATTCCGGCTGGATTTCTGTGTGTGTGAGTGTGTATGAGGACTTCGCAAAAGTCCATTAAACTCCAACCAAGCATAAAATGAAAATGAGATAAGGAAAAATATTGAAAACATCTCAAAAGATATGACAAGTACATGGGTGAAAATCATTGGAGAATTATCGTACATTTCCTGTCTAATCATCCAGACAACACTTAGGAAAATTATAGTGCGATAAGTCTAAATACAAGATGTGACATCAGGACTTTGTAGAAAAGTATGAAATTCGAGAGAGGAACAAATGAGGCTTAGAAAATTATTAGGTATGGAAACTTAACACGAGTTACGCATAAACTACTAATCTACCATTATCAGCAGCCATATCACCTTCATATCATGAGCCACAGAAGGAACCTCTGCGTAATCGATTTACCTGGTAGCCATAGTAGCCTTATCTCCCTCAAATCACATCATTCATTCATTAAAAACTGTAAAAACGCAAATACGCATTGAATAGCCTATTTAGATAATGATGTAGGAATTAGGGTTTTACACCCTTTCCCTAAGAATTCAATTTCAGCAATAATTTGATACACGGGAATTGCTATATACCTTGTTTCTCCGAGGGTAATGAGTATCAAGTTGAAAGTAGTGGAATTGGGGTAGTGGAATTATCAATTCCTCATTTATGATTCATAAATGTCATCCTTTTTTGGTCTATGTGTTTGTATGTATGTATGTATGTATGTATGTATGTGTGTATGTATGTATGTATGTATGTATGTATGTATGTATACGTGGTCTGATCAATAAGTATCCGGACCATTGCCATAGTAACTAAGCTAAAACACGCAGAGTAAAGCCGCTTGGCACAGATTGACCTTGTTCTCTGCTGTGCATGTGTACTAAGTTTTAACGCTCTATCTCATTTCCGCTGTTTACAGCAGTGCTTGGAAGTAACGTGTGTAATGTGTGATCGTCGCATTGACCATGACGGAGAAAGTTAAGTAGAGAATCTGCATCAAAAGCTTGGTGCTACCTGAACAGGGGCCTTCGCAAAGTTTTCAAAAAGTTTTTATCGCTCTCGACACAATCAAGGAAATCTTGTGCAACTGAAAGCCGAATGTCCTTTTGATCAGCTGAAAGCAGTTTTGGCACAAACTTGGTAGACACACTTCTCATACTCAAATCTTCAATGATAATGGACTGAACTGAACCGTAACTAATCTGCACATCCTCTGATAACTCACAGATGGTGATTCAACGATTTTCCCTCACAACTGCACGTACATCTGCGATATTTTGCTAAGTTATTCTGATTGCGGGTCTCTCGGGACGTTCGTCACTATCGACATTTTTTCGGCCATCTTGGAAACGTCTGAAACACTCGTACACTTGTGCGTGACTCAGACACACCTCTCCATACACTTTCTGCAACATTGCGTAGGCCTCTGAGCAGGTATCACCATGACAACTTTTTTTCTGTCATGGTCAATGCGACGATCACACGTTACACACGTTACTTCCAAGCACTGCTGTAAGCAGGGGCGGGTTTACTCTGCATGCTTGAGCTTCGTTACTATGGCAACAGTCCGGATACTTATTGATCAGATCTCGTATATGTACGCATGTATGTATGAGTTTGTGGGTATGTATGTGTGTTTATATATGCATAACTATAAGTGTGTGTGTGTTTGTGAGTTTGTATGTGTAT
>NC_068985.1:41482475-41485142 GCF_001194135.2 Octopus bimaculoides
ATATATATATATATATATATATATATATATATATATATATAATTATATATATATGTATATATATATATAACTATATATTATGTATATATATATGTGTGTGTGTGTATCAATTAAATATAAGGATAAAATCTGTATAAGATTTTATCGAGTAGCCAGCGTCTAAAACCAATTAAGGTAAAAATTAATACTATGTATATAATTTTTTAAAATACATAATTACATTAACGGCTGTTACTATAAGTAAAGCTACACGCTGGAAAGGGACACTAAAGTCAAACTGCTTTATACACACGCGTCGAAGTCGAGGAGTTGAACAAAGAAAAAAATTCTTTGAAAAAGGTTCAGTTGCATATCGAAACGATTTCATGATCAGCGCTGTAACACGCTTTCCTCTCGTCAGTGCAAGCTTAACCAGAAACATATAAATATATACACTTATACATACCATACGAACACAACGTATCCACCGAGCATATACAAAGGTTCACACTTATACATCCATGAAAGGATTTCTATCTTGTTCGTCTCAGCCACGTGTGCATAACCAAAATAATTCAGCACTGAATATATTCCGGTTTAATATCTATCAATTAAAGGATAAAATCTATATAATATTTTATCAAGTAGCCAGCGTTTAAAACCAATTAAGGTAAAAAAAAAAATTAATACTATGTATGTTATTTTCTAAAACGTGAGATGAATCCGACATATTCATATTCAAACGCCTCTCAATAATTCTCGAGAGCGGGGTAAAGGAATGTGGTGTACGGGCACTTTAAGTCTGACGGACAATGAGAGAAGATGGTTGATGTGTCATTCTGTGGTTAATCATATGTTATTCTGGGTATTCCAATTTGCTTCTCTGATCTGATAAGATGTATATTTGGTATTATAATGCAAACTTTGATATTTGTTCAAGATGACTCTGCTCTGAGTTCGAATCCCACCGAGGTCAACTTTGACTTTCACACCATCGGAATCAATAAATAATGTGCTAGTCCAATGCTGGTGTAGCTCTTATCTCTTTCTCCCTCCTCCTCTCTCTCTCTCTCTTGTCATATCTTGGATGTTCCTCTGGGAGCTGTGTAAGAAGGTCGAAAGGGTGTTTGCACATTATTCGATGGGCAGCTAAAATGATTAATAAAAGCTTGGTATCATCCTATATTATCTGTGTGAGGGAGAGAGAGAGACAGAGACAGAAAGAGACGGAAACAGAGACAGAGAGAAAGAGAGAGGGAGAGAGAAAGAAAGAGAAATAGAGAGAGAAAGAGGGAGAAGGTGGTAGGGGAGCGAGTGTGCGCTCCTTCCTTTCAAGATATCCTAGTTGGATTAGACTTCAACGTAATGTATATCTAGACACACAGATTACTGGCGAATATTCCTTGTTAAAATGTCAGTAAGGCTGCAAATATAATAGACCGGACATTGTCGTCTTGGACTGACGTATTTAAAAACAAACAAAACAAAAAAAAATAAAGCGTTATTGTCGTAAAGATTAGTTGTCTTGTAACATTGACGTACTACCTCATTTCACCTCAACTATTGAAGATATTGAAAATAATATAACTATATTCACGTCTAAATATTATAAACTGCTGCTAAAGTCTACCAACCGTCGTGTCTATCAGCAATTGGAAGATTATTATTACCTCTGCCTTAGCGAAGGCGGAGGTATTGTTTTCAGTCGTGTTTGTTTGTTTGTTTGTCCGTGGGTAAGATATCTCAAGAACCGCTGGATGGATTTGGATGAAACTTCAGGGATGTTTAGCATCGTAACTGGCACGAACTGATTAGATTTTGGGATCGATCCAGGACCGGACAAGGATTCTGGATTATTTTATCTTTTTTTTTTTACTTAGTTTTTGAGAGAGGTCGGGTTCACTTTTAGTATTCTCGTTTGTGAGAGCAGTCGAGTTAATTTCAGATATTCTCATTTTAAAAATCCTCTCCGGCTAATCGTTGAGAGGACGTTGGCGTTACCATGACGGAGGTTTACGCTCTCTGAGTGCTCTTGTTTACTAATCTATTTGATTTGAATACCCTCAGCAATAAACTAATTTCTTTATTGCCCACAAGGGGCTAAACATAGAGGGGACAAACAAGGACAGACAAAGGGATTAAGTCGATTACATCGACCCCAGTGCGTAACTGGTCCTTAATTTATCGACCCCGAAAGGATGAAAGGCAAAGTCGACCTCGGCGGAATTTGAACTCAGAACGTAACGGCAGACGAAATACCGCTAAGCATTTCGCCCGGCGTGCTTACGTTTCTGCCAGATCGCCGCCTTCTATTTTTGTCAGTTTCTATTAAAGAATCTTTTATCTTTTATCTCTGAGTTTTTTTCAGTCATTTTGACTGCGGCCATGCCGGGACACCGCCTTGAAGGGCTTTAGTCGAACAAATAGACCCTAGGACTTTTTTCTTTCAGCTTAGTACTTATTCTATCGGTCTCTTATGCCGAGCTGCTAAGTTACGGGGACGTAAACACAGCAACACTTATTGTCAAGCGGTGGTGGGGGACAAACACAACGACAAACATACACTTACACACACACACACACACAAATATGTGTGTGTGTGTGTGTGTGTGTGTGTGTGCGTGTGTGCGTGCGTGTGTGTGCATGTGTGTGTGCGTCTGTGTGTAGACATATATATATATATATATA
>NC_068985.1:41485152-41489628 GCF_001194135.2 Octopus bimaculoides
ATTTGGACTTTGGGTATATGTCTATTAGTATGTTGGTTAAAACACATTCATCGTTTGGGCTACCTGATGTCGTCCACAGTAACGATATAATTTTCACTGGATCTACGTCAGGAAATCTGCAGTGTTTATATTTATACGACGGACTTCTTTCAGTTTCCGTCTACCAAATCCATTCACAAGGCTTTCGTTAGCTCGAGGCTATAGTAGAAGACACTTGCCCAAGGTGCCACGCAGGGGACCGAACCCGAAACCATGTGGTTGGAAAGCAAACTTCTTACCACACAGCCACTATTTTCTTTCCCTTTTTTTTTGTACTGGTCTAAGAGGAACCATGTTTCAAATACATGTATAACACATTTTCTACACACGAGTTACTTTATGATAATTCAGGCACGAATATACATTTGTACGACTGTACCTCTGTCTTGCTCTTTCGTATATACGCTTACTGTTGCTTTATATTTCTTTGAACTCTATATCACTTTCAGTAATAATTATATCACCAGTTGGACCAAAAGGAAGGGTCTATAGACAGCAGGTGCAGAATGTGGAAAATAAAAGAACTACACACTTGTACATATATAAGCTCAGTCACTGCTTTTCTTATCTACTCTATTCAGCTATTCAATATTCATTTTCTAAATACATTTATTTATATATTTGGAGAACAGCTTTTTCTTCCAAACATATAACATTCAAGGCATGACTGTGTTCTAATTAAATCTTTTTCATATTTAGTTTAATATAATAACATTCTTTAAGTCCATTCATATTTCGAGACTTTCTCGGCGCCATTTTGTGAATAGGAAGACGGTATGGCGTGTTGTTGCGGCTGTTTGTAGTAGGCAGCAAGGGATCATGGGAATAATGTCGTAATACAGATATAATGTTTCTACGTATAACGTCTATACACTTGAGAGTGCCCAAGCTTCAGAGCAACATTTATTGTTAAATCTGAAGGGGACTATGAGGATATTAGTGGTTGGAATAAATATTTCGCAGATATAACGAGAATATAGTTTCCTGTAAAAGTTTTGCATGATGGAAGAGAATTCAAAATTTAGAGGGATTATATATAAATGTATCAGAATAGCTTAATTACAATGACTGACAAGTGGAAAAGAATTTAAGTTACATATATTATAACCATACTTGTTTTATCTTTTGATGTTTCTAGCGTAAATGTGTACATAAAATCACTGTGTGTGTGTGTGTGTGTGTGTGTGTGCGCGCACACACACACACACACACACACACACACACACACACACACACACTCACATCGTCTTCGTCATCGGGTGATAGAGTGGCCAGTATGAGAAAGCTATTAGCTTTATAAATGCCAGCATTGCTACAGATACACTTTCAGCATGAAAATTGCAGCAGACCACCATATAACTTGTTTGGCATTGCGCTTTTATTCTTCACTTCCATTTTATTTTGACATGCACATTGTCTTTTTATTCTTCTCTTCCGTTTTACGAATTCAGTGAGCACATGCGCATTGTGTGTTCATACTTCTTTTTCCGGTTCCCACCCAAAACTGTTTACAGATCACAGCCATCTCAGGAACCTGCGTTCCTGAGGAGCACTTCGCGCTCCGATGGTTATGATAATAAGCTGGAATCTTCTGAGACACCAGACAACTAGTCAATGAAACTAATACCAACTCTCTGTATAAACTCTACGCACTTCAAAGTCCTCAACCAGCAGACTCAAACATTAACAAATTTAGAAATGGGTTGTAATAATTTTCGGTGACAACAAATATTTCGAAAATATTAGGAGAACATTTCTTTATACAAGAATTTGGCAAAGAACTCAATAAATTATAAATGCAAATATCAGAGCGATAATTTATCGATATATAAAAATAACTTAAACGTAATGAGATGTGGTTGGGGGTATGAAGGTTGACCTACTAAATTATACACAGACATGTTCTGTATGTGTCTTTCTGGGTATGATTCCTTGATTCTAGCGCAAATTGAAATCACCAGTATCCGCTATCACCACAATTACTAATAGAACAACTAAAACAACTGGCAATATTAGCAACATTGCCAACAACAACATTACCTCTACAACAAAATGCAACCGTTACCAAGACGACGACGACGACGACGACCACGACGACCACGACGACCACGACCACGACGACCACGACCACCACCACAACCACCACAGCCACCACCACCACTACCACAACCACCACCACCACCACCACCAACAACAACAACGTTATTACAACTCCATCACCTTCAGATAACCTCAGAAACCAGCATCTAGCACTAAACACAATCGTCATTTGTTACTAGGCAGCAGCAAACTCTCCAAACAGATTTGGGAATTGTTTTCAAGTGACAGCTAGAAATAAATAAATAACTAAATAAATAGTGAGTGAATGAATGAATGAAAAAGTAGAATACTGAGACGTGATGATAGATAGATAGATAGATAGATAGATAGATAGATAGATAGATAGATAGATAGATAGATAGATAGATGGATAGATAGATAGATAGATAGATAGATAGATAGATAGAAGAAAGCGAATGAAAGAAAAGAATGAAAAAAAAACGAAAGGAAAAAGAAAAAACAAAAGGAATGTCCGTGTGAGAAAGAGAGACAGACAGACGGAAATATTAGCTCTAACAAAATAATTGATCATTATTCGTTTGTCATTCATCGATAACTCGAGTGTTCCATATGAACATAAGAATAAGGATCTATGTCAGTTTCGATTATGAGTACATCAGCTATCCAATCAACTAAGCGAACTATTCTTTACATTATTGTGTATGTGCCTGAGAATTCCGCAAATACTCGTATCCTTAACGTAATCTTCAAGTAGAATAAGCATTACACAACGTGTGATAAGGCGGGACTTTTGAACAACGGGTATATTCCAGCTGGTAGATTTCCGAACAGGTTGCACCTAACCAGTTTCATAACATTTGGTTCAGAGAAACTATGGAATCAATTAGGTGCTGGAACGGACTCGGGCCGTCATTAATGAGAAGCAAACTTTCTTAACCACTTGGTCATGTCTGTGTTCATGTGTGTGTGTGTGTGTGTGTGTGTGTGTGTGTACATACATTCATACATATACAAATATGTGACGGTGCGTGCGTGCGTGCGTGCGTGCGTGCGTGTGTGCGTGTGTGTGTGTGTGTGTGTGTGTGTGTGTGTGTGTGTGTGTGTGTGAAGGCGCGTGGCTTAGTGGTTAGTGTGCTGCACTCATGATCATAAAATTGTGGTTTCGATCCTTGGACTTAGCGATGTGTTGTGTTCTTGAGTAAAGCACTTCATTTCCCGTTGCTCAGTAGTTTATTCAGCTGAGAAAAAGAGTAAGCCTGCGACGGACCAGTAGCCCATCTATGGTGGAAAGGGGAACATATACACCACAGAACCAGGGAAATCGGTCCTATAGCTCGGAGAGGACCATTGATCTTTTTTTTATACAGTTTGTTTTATACAGTTTGTTTGTTTGTTTGTGTGTGTGTGTGTGTGTGTGTGTGTGTGTGTGTGTGTGTGCGTGCGTGCGTGCGTGCGTGTTGGTGGATCTCTGTCATTCGAAGATAAAGTTTCCGTTGTTCAATCAACTAAATATTCTACACAGCGAATTAACATGCAAGTGGCTGAATATTCCACAGACATATGGATGCTCAACTTAATTCTTAAGCATACTTAGCGTGGCACAAGGCCGAGCCTTTCGAATTGTACCGGTACAATACACCTGACTCATAAGGCATGAATTGAGAAAACGAATTTACACAAGGAACCACGCAGTCACCTCAAGGCTGCGAAGAAAACCTATTAACCACTCAGCTACATTGCCCACGCTGTATGTATATGTATGGGTTTATATACATGATGGATTCGCTCGTCATGAACGACAAATGAGGGCTCAGTAAAATAAAGCAGTAACCATGTTCTATGGACATCAATGTGTCTCTTGAGGCCTGCTGGTGCCTTGTAAACTTTTCGGCAAAGGAAAGGAAACAAGTTGAGGACTCAGTTTATATATATATATATATATATATATATATATATAATACAAAGAATATATATGCATGTATACACACATATATGTACATACTTACATCTACATGTGTATATAGATGCATATCAGGGTACAGGACGTTAGAAAAATGAACTACAGACAACAGAACGAACAAATAGGAAAACAGATAGCCACTTGGAATTATTCCTTCATCAGCTGCCTCTATTCTAACTAGGCATTTCGAAGATAAGGCAGAAGGCACTTTAGAATAGTCTCTTCCTGAGTAGTGGATCGACCCACTAAACAGAGGATTCCAAGGTGGCAAACACAAATCAAGACAGGAAAAAATGGACAGTGAAAAAAAAGCCGTACGGCTAAACGCGAATCTGATATTGAACGCTAGTGATATGACGAAGCTAGGCGGAGAAAAAACAGTTCGTCTCGCCCTCATAGTGGCTGGAGTGAAAAGA
>NC_068985.1:41490812-41491320 GCF_001194135.2 Octopus bimaculoides
GTATGTGTGTGCGTGTATATAGTTATAAATACACACGCACTAAGACAATATGCATACATATACATACACAGACACACACATACAGACATACAAAAACAGTCATTCGGACATATTTTTGTAAGAGATGTACGCAAACACATGCATGTGTACGCGGTACATAAATGTGTGTGTGTGTGTGTGTGTGTGTGTGTGTGTGTGTGTGCGTGTGTATGATTGTGGACATATCACTTAGAAGTCATTTCTTTTCTCTTGGCGAAATTGAAATTGTCTTTATACTTTGTTGTCAATTTTCTCCCTTGTCACGTCACAAACCCACAAACACCTAGACAGAGATACACATGCACACACATACACGCAAGACTTTTTTTCATGGGGATCTTAACACACACACACATTGAGAAATTGTTCATGTCATTATGGCTGCCAACAGCCTCTTTTTGCTTGCAATCATTACGCCTATTTTATCCACCGCACCATATGTGTGTGTGTGTGTGTATATATATATGTA
>NC_068985.1:41491782-41497840 GCF_001194135.2 Octopus bimaculoides
ATATATATATATATACATACACACACATACATACAGCACGCCTGTATGTATGTATCTGTGAGGGGAGAGGAAGAGGGAAAAAGTGACCGAGAGAGAGTGAGAGAAGAAGTGAGACAGTGTGTGCGTGTGAGAGAATATGTGAGAGAAAGAGAGATGCTAAACCCCTTCGCCAAAGCAATCGCACTCTGACCCTCTGACCTCGTTTCATTGTGGCCAATGAAAATTTTCTTCCTAACTTTCTCGTACATCCTGTCCACCATTAAACGCATCGTACAAACACGCAGACACATATAGAGACACAGACATTACCTCACCAGCACACCTGTACGTGTATACACTCAAAAAACAATACACACACACACACAGTTACCACTCCAAAGTATGGTATGCATATGTATACAATCACAGATGGGCGCACATACACGTACATACCTCGGTAGTTACGTATGCTCATTCATTTAACATTATATCAACAAAAACAGGCAGGAAATTCACATGCATTCGCTTAGATCTAGTCAGACGTTTAGATTCATACATACATACATACATACATACATACATACATACATACATACACACACATGCAAATACATACATCAATACACACACACATTCACAAACACATGTCCATAACATACATACACACACACATGCAAATACATACATCAAATACACACACACATTCACAAACACATGTCCATAACGTCAAAGACTACAATGGAGGAGGGGCATCACTGTGCGGTTCCTCCGCCTACGACAAATTGCAACTAAATCTCCCTCAAATCACAGGCCAAACATCTTTAACAAGGGAAGATCGCATACCCTTAAAAAAGACGGGATGGCCAATACTGGAACGCCTTTGATTACGTACCTGCTGAAATGAGAGTTCAACTGAGTCTAACCGATTTCTTCATCATCATCATCATCACTAACAAGAACTACTACTACTACTACTACTACTACTACTACTACTACTACTACTACTACTACTATTACTACTACTGTTGCTGCTGCTGCTGCTGCTACTACTACTACTACTACTACTACTACTACTACTACTGTTGCTGCTGCTGCTGCTACTACTACTACTACTACTACTACTACTACTACTACTACTACTACTGCTGCTGCTGCTGCTGCTGCAGCTGCTGCTACCTAACTACTACTACTACTACTACTACTACTACTACTACTACTACTACTACTACTACTACTACAAACATCCATGTTCACATTAGCGTGGTACCGACACACTTTGATAACATTCTAAATTGTTTTCACCATGGGCCTGTTTTTTTTTTCGATATTTTAAGCTGACTTTTATAATATATTAAAGTGACAACACGAAAATAATCAACAAGCACCAGCCTCACAAAATAATGCTGAGCATCTAGCCAATCAAACCGATAGACATACATACACCACTAGTATATCAGGGAACATTTACATGGTTGCTAGACTTGCTAAAATTTGCAGCTATGTCTGCCACCTATAAAAGCAACAAAAATATTCTGTATCATAATCCTAGATGCGACAAAAAAGACAGTTCGACCACGGATTGTATATTTCTGATTATAAATCCGCTAGATTAAGGTTGATCACAAATACCTCACCCACACATACACACTCCAACTCCCACACACATTCACTCCTTATACATACACTTACATATATATTTAAGGAGAACTGTTTTGTAACCTGCATGTTTTTCATTCAACGTTGTTTCGTTAGACAATATTTCTTACTTGGCCAAGCTTTACACACATCAGCATAGAAACCGTATTTCATTTTAATAAGGATATTTCCGTATTTATCAGGCTGTGAATTGCAGAATAGGTGTTCTTAACTGACGGAGTAAAACGATACCAAAATGCATACGTCCTACGATCAAAATGATGTAATTCAAAGCCTGTCTTGTGTTTTTGCGCGTCTAACATGAGAATTTTCTCTTGGGACTAGCTCAGCAGCAGCAGGTTTTTTCACGTCCGAGTGCATTCCAATGCGTTCAATATAATTTTAATTTCATTCTTAGCGGGTTGTGAGTGACAGATTTTGATTTTGCAGTTGACGAAGTGAAAACAACATAGAAAGACATGCGTCTTACGATCCAGTGACGTCATTCACAGCCCATCCTATGTTTTCATACATGTCTAACAGAAGAATTTTCTCTCGGAACTCCACAGCGGAAGGTTCTTCTCGTGTCCAAGTGCACTGAAATGTGTTGAATATGACTTTACGCGAGCTCATTCAATGCTGTTTCGTGTGACATTGTGTGTGTGCGTGTGTGTGTGTGTGTGTGTGTGTGTGTGTGTGTGTGTGTGATTGTTTTCTTTGAGATTTATCTAAGTTGTTCCTAACGGAGTTTAAGCCAGTGACAAGACTCTTTTGAGTTGAGAGATGTCCCGGTGTTTGTAAATATGTGGTTGCGTTGGTGTATGCATATATATGTAAGTGTATACATTTATGTTCTGTGTGAACGCCTCCTTAGTGTTTCGGTCTCGGTGCGTGTGTGTGCATCATTACTTCTTAAACGTGTATCCTTGTTGGTGCACACTAGCAAATTTGTGCATATATTCATTCAAAGAATCTCAGACAGGGATTCTTTGGAATGTCTTACAAATTTGCACTGTGCCGCTAACAGACTGGATTTGGAGGATGTGTGTCAGTTTCTTTTGCCTTCTATTTTTTGTGACAATCCGTTGATATATAACCTAATGTATTCATGATTCAAAGTGCAAAGAAAATTCATAGCTAGGACACTAGTGCTGTAAGTTCCGCGTTAGTTTACCATAAATGTTCTTTTTTTTCCCCGAACTTTCGAAGGTACGTCATACCTACTGGACAGGTGATCTCTACAACGGTGCATGACTTTTGTTCACAGTTCCATAGAAAAATATAATGCCTCATCCGTTTGCACCGGATTGCTGTTTATATTGGAATGTTCCACCGGTATTCTTTATATTTCTACTCTTTGATGTACCCGCCCAGGCAATCCTTCCTTGTAGGTATTTTGGAGCATTTTTAGATGGTATAAGTGACATTTTCTATCCCTACGTGGAGGTTTAATGTCATCTTTGCTTCTCTTGTTTATCAGATATTTAACAGCCATTTCCTGTTCTTGGATAGCGAAGGCATTTCCTTTTAGATTGGATGTAATGCATCAATCATAAGTCCAGGAGAGGTTATTCTTCCTATTGATGCTGCTGTTATGTACCAATTTGCGGAATATGTAGCCATCCATTGCTTTTCGCTGGTATGATGGGTAGCTCTGTTCCAAATTCTGTTTAGGTAGGTCAGACTAGTCTTCTTTTGATCGACTGAGACAGTTGTATTCTCAGAGTAACTGTTCTGTAGTTCTTCCACCACTCTGAAAATGTTGTTTCTGTCACTTTTGAGTATGCATGTAACTTGCTAATCTCTTTACTGTTCAGGAGTTTCAGTGATATGATACGACATTCAAAGGTTGTTTGTACTGATTTTATGCCTCTACCACAATCTCTTCGTCGTACGTAGATCCTATGTGGGTATGTGTGTATATACATGCATACGTACACGCATATATACATACATGTGCATTCATGATCACGTTTACATGGCCAAGAATGTACACAAAAACACATATATACACACCGACATAGAAATACACTCTCATACACAAAACAACAAGAAACCTCTGCTCATGTGCTAACACAGGCACACATTCTCACACCTATATACACACAATCTCTTTCTCGCATTCACAATCACACGGACGACACACATACACATATAGCTACACACTTTGACATGCATACAAGTGTGCACGCGCTCGTAACACGTTCAGCCACCACATCTGTCAAAAATTTTGCAACGAAATTGTCCACACGAGAATAACTGTCTCAAGGTAAAATAAATAAATAGATAAAAAACATAATAAATGATGATGATGATGATGATGATGATGATGATGATGATGATAATAATCCGTTCTACTATAATAATAATCCGTTCTAGTATAATAATAATCCGTTCTACTATAGGCACAAGGCTTGAAATTTGAAGGGAGGGGACTAGTCAATTACATCGACCCCAGTGTTTCGCTGGTACTTAATTTATCGATACCGAAAGGATGAAAGGCAAAGTCGAACTCAGAACGTGAAGACGGTGGAAATACCCCTAAGTACTTTGCCCGGCTTGCTAACAGTTCAGTTCGTCACCTTAATAATAATAATAATAATAATAATAATAATAATAATAATAATAATAATAATAATAATAATAATAATATTCTTCGTAAAAACAATACCAATGATAATTGGAGCATTAGGCATGATAAAAAACATGAAAAAAAAACGTAGGCGTTATACCTGGATCCTCAATACTACACACTATCCAAAAAATAGCCCTCCTAGGAACACCCCATATTCAACGCAAGACACTATTAATTCAATTAGACAGCCTAAACAAAACAACCCACAAACACAAGACAATCTATAGAGCAATTACCCAGTGAAATAAACTTCCACCAGTAATCTAGATAACCAAAGCATTACACACTCAATACACAATACAAGCAGTAATACAAAAGACTGCACCACACCTCAAGAGAAAAAAATCTAGCACAATACAATACCGGTAAGAGTTTGCACACTCTCAGCAACAGAAAGGAGCACACAATGCTACACACACCCCAGTAACACGGAGGCGTAGCAGGTGATGCAGTAAAAGTTTGCCTCAAACTACCAAATGTTTGAACAATTTTTGAATAATAATAATAACAACAACAAAAATAAAAATAATCACCGCTCCTCCTTTGTCTAGCCTTAATACCTCTCTCGAAATTGCTCGATGGCTATAAAATTTTTGATAAAAATATAAATCATCTCTTTTACATGAATGATTTAAAGCTCTTTGCAAAAAATGACCAACAATTACAAGGCTTACTAGCGATTGTTAAACAATTCAGTGATGACACCAGGATGGAATCTGACCTCGATAAATGTGCAAAAGCTCTTTTATCAGAGGAAAAATGATAGAAACATCCAACGTTAATCTTGACCAACAGAATGTCATAAAGGAGTTAGAACCAGTGGAGAGCTACAAATACCTATGGGTATTTGAAGGTGATGGAATCAAACATTCAATGATGAGGAAAAAGATCAGAAAAGAATGCTATCGCAGGGTAACGGCAATACTCAAGACAGAGCTGAATGCGAGAAACAGGATCGAAGCGATCAATACTTTAGCCATACCAGTCGTGAATTGCAGTTTCAATATCATTAACTGGTCAATTACTGAAATATGTAATCTTGACAGAAAATTACGAAAATTGTTGACAATGCATAGAATGCACCATCCTAAGGCAGATACAGAACGAGTTTGAAAAGACTTGAATCTACCACATGATAAAAACTGGTTGGAACACAAACCACCTCCAGTGTTTGAAAATGACCACATCTCATTCCTCTGGAACTTCACCGTTCTAAATGACAGAAAGATAATTGCGAATAGGCCAGATATTATATTGAAGGACTTCAGACAAAAATCATGCCTCCTCATTGACATGACTGTCCCATTGGACATAAATGTATGTCAAGACCTACCAAAAACTGAGCAAGTATAAAGATCTCGAAATAGAAATTGGCAAAATGTGGAATCTTAAAACTAAAACAATATCGGTCGTCATAGGTGCCCTAGGAACGATAGCAAAAGGAGCTGATTGCTACCTAGCTCAAATATCAGGAAATCCAAATTGGAAGAAATTCAAAAGATAGTGCTCATGGGAACTGCTCATATCCTACGTAAATTACTGTCTATGTAATCTCAAATTTTAAAGCAAAATTATAATTTTCTGTTTTCCTTGACATTCTCTAGAACAATACTCTGTTTAAAACCAAATATATGGCACCCTAGTCAGAACACCAGCTTGAACTTCTAACTTGCTGTCTTTTGAGGTCTCTGGGTGAGTCAACTTGTACAAATACAAAGCAAAAGTCAAACATATAATAATAATAATAATAATAATAATAATAATAATAATAATAATAATAATAATAATAATAATAATGATGATGATGAT
>NC_068985.1:41499076-41500523 GCF_001194135.2 Octopus bimaculoides
GTGTGTGTGTGTGTGTGTGTGTGTGTGTGTGTGTGTGTGTGTGTGTGTGTGTGTGTGTGTGTAGTTGTCAAATTTACAATTGAAAAATTAATGTTTAGAAAATAGGCGTTAAATGCAGTATCCAAACCTTCTTTCAGAACAGGTCGCAGGTACTGTGCCTGCAGCGCACGTTCACCACTTATGGCCCCCAGGTGTCATCAGCGATACTGTGAGTTCATCGTCGGATCTACGTCCGGGATTCCGAGGTGCTGGTATGGTATATTTTAAAAGATTAATACGGAAGACGGAGTGTAACTAGAAAAATTTATTAGCACAACAACTGTTTCGGCTTCATTCTGCACTGATCTCTAGTGGGCGTGGAAGGATGTAATAACACCAGATGCAACGCACAGTTCAAAAAAGGCTCGTCAGGTGACGGAAGATGCTTCACGAGTTCCCAGATTTACATTTTATTTTCGCTTCAAGTTATATGCTGAGAGTGTGATTCTAGCAGTTCTGTCACATTTCGTAAAGTGTACATTGCATCTGGTGTTACTACATCGTCCCACCCCACTAGGGAGCAGCGCAGAATGAAGCCGCAACGATTGTTGTGCTAATAAATGCCTCTAGTAACACTCCGTCTTCCGTGTTAATCTTTTAATATACATACATACATACATATATACGTATGTATGTATGAATGTGTGTATACTCCAGGTCATCAGCGTCACTCGGGCTCATCACAGATTTCACATAAAACACATACCTGCTCGAAGAATTTCGTGTTTTTCCACAATATTTCAAGCCCTAAATGCCTTATTTGATATATCTAGCACTATGTCTTCCTCTTCTATGTTTCTAAGTTAAGGGTAAAAATAAAGCAACCCTGCTGCAAAACAGAACTGATCTTTACACACAGACGCACAGAATTACAATCAAATAACGACAGCCGAGTGCGCAACAAACATCAGCGATCTGACTGTCGACTGTACTCTTGACAAGAGATACTAGTTAGTCTTTTACATAAACCAAGTTCGTTCATATTAGCCCGAGATGCTGGATAATTTTTCGTTCTTTTAAGAATATTGTAGAACGGCAACTTTTCATAAATTGGAATTTAAATTCTAATCTCTATAGAAATTTATTGTTTCAAGAAAACATTAAATTTAAATTACTTTTAATTTTTTCGGTTACTGATAACAACTCGGGCTGTAACTTCTGAGCCCCAGTCGGGCGCGTGTGAACGATATCGAGAGAACGTCTACTACGAATGATATTTTTTGACACAGGACATCTCCAAGACGACCGCCAGACTCTGAACGAAAATAACTGAACTGCGACCAGGCTCAATAAAAGCAGCCCGAGTTATTGGCTGCAATTACATACTTGAAGTCAGTGTTGGCAGAAATTAAATCAGTTTGCAAATTTATACTCGGGCTAAGCCCGAACAGCCCGACTGCCGGAGTCG
>NC_068985.1:41500592-41501669 GCF_001194135.2 Octopus bimaculoides
TATATATATATATATATATATATATATATATATATATGTATGTATGTATATATTAGAGAGAGAGAGAGAGAGACAGAGACTACATACACACGGATGTAGTGAAAGTACATACAATCAAAAATAACCGACTCAGACGTGTAATATCGTAAATAAATACAACTACACATAAAATCGCAAATCAAGTAGATAGCATTAAAGAAATAAAGAAGAATAAAGTAAAACACCACAGAACTATAACATATGAGGAATTTCTAAAGAATTTAGAAGATACAAATGATGTAGGCGCGCCTTCTCTACTCTATATGTAGGAAAATTTACTTACAAACGATCCAGTGTCAGAAACAATAGAAATTATATTAGACAATGTATATAAACAAATTAAACTAAAGACATTCGTTACAGCATCCACTTGAAAGAAGAAGCTGTTAGTGATATGTACTACAGAAGTATCCTTTTCGCTGCCCACAAGGCATTTTATATAAACAAGATGGAGTAGCCATAAGTTCTTACTTAGTGCCCACGCTTGCAACGTTCAACCGCGTTACAATTGAGAACCGAATATATAAGCTGTGGAGCTACTAAGTGACTCAGGAGAGTATAGTTTAATTTATTTAATTAATTAATTAATTTATTTATTTCGCCCCAGCACCAGTCCAGTTCTTTGGCGCAAAAATTTTGGTCCTTAAATTCAAAGCTATATAGGCTTCATAGCTAATAAAAAAACTAAAATCTACATTAAGTATTAAGACCTATTTCTCCCTCTTGTAAGATCAATCTCTCTTTCACCCTCTCTCTGCACACTCATCCATATACACGCACAAATACGCCTTCCACCCCATATATTAGGTTGTCAAGAAAGTTCTTGCGGTTTTTAATTTTTAAATTCAGATGCACATATCTCGGCTCCAACAAAACTTTATTAATGGAAATAAACACCATCAGAATCAACACACTTTTGCTAACGCGAAACAAGTTTATTTATGCCATTAGCGTAAAAATCCTGCGTTCTGTTAGCGATGAAGTCGTTGAAGGCGTGTTTGGCATCGTCTTAGTTTTTGAAGCATTTCTCACGCAGGG
>NC_068985.1:41506520-41507426 GCF_001194135.2 Octopus bimaculoides
AAACGAAAGTCAAACATAAAATAATAATAATAATAATAATAATAATAATAATAACAATAATAATCGTGCATTTACTTCTTAATTTTTCTATATGTGACTGTGGATTTTCATATATATATATATATTGATAGATAGATATTTTTATATATGTATGTGTATATATATATGTACACACACACAGACACATATATATGTATATATACCACACACATACACACACATACACACACATACACACACATACACACACACACACACACGTATATTTATCTGTTTATCCATATGTGTGCATTACATATTTTATATGTATGCTTAAAGTGTCTGCATATGTATGCATGATCGTTTTCCTGTATGCGTGTGTGTGTGTGTGTGTGTGTGTGTGTGTGCACGTGCGCATGCGCGCATGCGTGTGTTTGTATTTTTAATCGTAAGAATTTTTTATATATGTCTATGCGTTTGTGCCTGTTCGAATGAATATGAAAATATCATGCTATGCGTGTATGAACGTGTGTGATTGTATGCAGATGCGTATATGTCTGCGCATGTACGTATGTGTGTGTGTGGGACCGTGTGTGTGGGTGCGTATGTGTGTAGGTTGCAGTGAATAAACTAATTAGCGGTTATAGAAACAAATGCTACTGTTTATGTAGGTGCATGTCAGTTTTGATAGCTAGAGGTCGCTACTGTTTTTGTCTGAATGGATAGAACTGCTTGTATAAACAACAAAGAATCTGTGTATGTGAGTGTGTGAGTGTATGCGTGTGTCTGAGATTTGCATACACACACACACACACACACGCACACACGCACACACGCATATATGCAGGCACACACACTTTTCTATGTATATGTGTATGCATATGTATATGTGTGTGAGTGTATATATATATATATATATATATATAT
>NC_068985.1:41508611-41516335 GCF_001194135.2 Octopus bimaculoides
ATATATATATATATATATATATATAATATTTTTGGACTAATGGGTTGTATGTCGATTAGTGTGTTAAAGTATTGAGTAGAGCTCTGGCACAGTTTGGGCTGCCTAACGTCATTCACAGTCGGGGTATGTTTCCGTTGGATCTACTTCAGGAATTCTGCAATCATAGTTGAGATAATAATAATAATAATAATAATAATAATAATAATAATAATAATAATAATAATAATGATAATAATAATAATAATAATAATAATAATTTCTTAAGTAACGAGATCGATTTGGTATTAATCTTTATTCTGTACAACGTGGGTTGTAAAATCTTTATTTTATCCAAACGACCGTTGTACAAAATAAAGATTAATACCAAATCTATCTCGTTACTTAAGAAATTATTATCATTATTATTATCATTATTATTATTATTATTATTATTATTATTATTATTATTATTATTATTATTATTATTATTATTACCATCATCATCATCATCATCATCATCATCATCATCATCATTACATGTGTGTGCACGCATGTGAATGTGTGCGTATAAAGACATGAGTGAATGTGCTCTCTGTCCCCTAAATAGGAATCATTTAACTATATTCTGTATAAGAAACCCCAAGATGCTAATAAGAAACATAATATACACACACAAACGCATACACATATACAATCATCCACACACACATGCATTACAATGCGTAGTGTGTGTCTGAGTGTGAAATCTTATACTGCGGTGTTTTTCCTTTCACTGTCAGAAACACCGATATCACAACCAAGTGAATGACGACGGCGACGACGATGGGGGGAAACCTCCTTCACCCCCACCTCCACTATTCTCACTTCTCACAAATACCCCGACTACACATCCTACACTCCACTCATTCCCTCTCCCTCACCCCCACCTCGCTAAAACCACTGTCAACACAACGCAACAGTCTTTTATTCAAAGCCGGTAACACATCTAACACTTTTGTTTTAATAAGTTATTAGCAATAACAAACGGAAGCGACTGCAACAAAACCTCGACACGAATCCAACACCACATTAATTCGCATCAAATGCCCTATCATTCCCCATTACGACAACTGCCACTACTGTTACCAACACCACCACCACCACCACCGCACCGCTGCTGCTGCTACTACTACTACTACTACTACTACTACTACTACCACCACCATCACTACAACTACTACCGTCCTTATTACTCTTGATAATGCTTTCATCATCATCACCATCATCATCATCATCATCATCATCATCATCATCATCATCATCATCATCATCATCATCATCGTTACCATCATCATCGTTACCATCATCGTCATCATTGTATAAATTACCATCACAATAATCATATATTTCCTCATCATTCTATCCATTTTGTGGAAAATAAATACTACAATGGCAGCAACTACAGCAGTTGTACCACAACCAAAATCAACAACCAGAGTAGCAACAGAGGAACACAATGGCAAAAAAAAAGAAAAGAAAAAACTCCCGAAACAACAAAAACAAAAATAGCAACGTCCTGAAGGACGTTTCAACCGCTTACTACCCACAATGGCAAGACGCTCCAAGTCTACAACAATACAAGCACAAGATGCACGTTCGCATGTACCCGTTCTCTGCGTCTCAGGCTTCTCCGGCCCAAGATCTTGTACGACGAGATCAAGTCGACCCATTGCAAGGACTCATTGACCTGGCTTTAAGAAAGTTACAAAAAAAAAAAATCGAATGCGACGTATGGAAGTTCTACACTATAAAGGTCCAATGATGGGAAAGAGCGACAACGTTCTCGGGGAAACTCTAGTCGTCAACTGGAATTAAGTGGCTACTCCATTTCAGAGGACTTTCGGCACAAGAACCAAGGTTTTCATATTATTTTCGTAAAATATGGCAGAAAATTTTCACGAAGTAGAAATTTGTGTTTGCGAAAGTAGAAAGTAGCCTAAACGGAATATCTTTGCTCGTAAATGAAAATATTTGCAGGAATTACCTCTAGGCTGGTGATAATTTTTGTTAGTCGATAATTTAATATGCATTCTTACATAAAAAAAAAAAATCAACAATTTAATGTAGTAAGTAGCTCAAATGAAAAATTAAAATATTGCGTAGTCCGGAAAAGGTGCGTAGCCTGCTATATGCTGTCTAATCTGGCGACACTGACGGGAACTAAAATAACTTCCAGAAATTACAGATAACTTTCAAAAACACCTTGGCCTGGAAGTACTACCGTGGGACAGAGCTGGTTCTAGAAAAACTCTACCGAGCATGTAATTTTTTTTTTCTCTTATTCATCCAATTTCTGCGTAAACTTACTCTACTTCTTGTAACCTGTCCTTGAAATGTTCCCTCATCTACCAAGCACCCTTGTGAAAATACAATAAAAGATTATCTACATTATTATTATTATTATTATTATTCAGTAGTTTTTATTGTTATTATTATTATTATTATTATTATTATTATTATTATTATTACGGTCGTGGTGGTTGTCACCATTATCCTCGTCATGGTTATTGTTATCTCCTATGTCATCGTTTATTTTTATAAGTTATTCAATTAGGGAATAAGCTTATAAGGTCGTGCCAACTCACTTCCGGTTCATCTACCGCTACAATCACTTTCTTGTTGCTCTATGTTGGTGATATGAACTTTATCACACGCTCCACGCATAAACAATTTTGGTTTATGTTGGTTTTACTTTTTCATCACATTTGTCATTTTTTTTTTGTTTCGTTTTTTAATGTTCTTTTTGGCAGATGGAAAAACCTATGCCCTTGATTTTCGCTGGCTCATGACTGGTGGGAGTAATAGAATTGACGTTTAGTTTGAACGTTTGTATGTCGATGCCAGCAGGAGGGAGAAAAAAGGTGCATTTACAGTTCTGGGTGAGAGAGTTGAGTAAAATGGTTAGAGCAGTTCTTGGCGCTCGCAAGACACAGCAGTATGAGTAACGAGTGGAAGACACACAGATATTTTGCCTGTCTATGTCGTTTAACTTTGGGTTAGTTATGATTGAGCAGATTATGATCAAAGTTATTAGAGCTATAACCATTAAATGTTTTATTGATACAATGTATCTAGACTGCATTATCACTTGACATTTGCTGAGATGGTAGAGTACAATTTGAGAGGAATTTGGTCAACTTTTCTAGTAATTTGAGTGATTCCGCTCATATTCATAAAATCGCATATTCAATTCCTGAACCGGGTGACGCGAAGTGGTTGGTCAAAACATTTCATTTCACGTTGATCCAGTTTGCTTCAGATGTAACGAGTACCAGCCGGGTGATGATGCAGCTCCTTCTCCTTCTAACTGTCACATCCTGGATGCTCGTTGGGCCAAAGTTGAGTGGGTAGACACCGTGTCTATGTCTGTTCGCGATAACATTGACATCTTAAACAATTAACGCAAGCATGTTACATGTTACCAAGTTAGGCTCGCTTATGAGTGATGGCTGTACAATATTTGTTGAGTAATCGTGTAGAGCGTCCCTCGTTAGGTCGAGTATAAGAATAAACCTGGACGTAGGTGGTGGTATGCAACTAAAATCTTTAGAGAAACAGTGTCGTCGTATTAGCGGTAGGAAAAAAACAGAAAGGAGACAGCTTGTCTGTAATCTAGTGGTTGAAAAATGCTAGATTGCATCACAGCCATTCATTTGGGTGGCCATCATATGGATTTATTTTGGGATGTTTTTGGTGCATAATAAATAGTGGCAGCACCGTCCCAGATGTAGGATGTCAGAGAATCCGTAAAGTGACCGATAAAATACCTTGCGGTATCTAGTTACATATCTTTATGTTCCGAGTTCAAATCCTCTCGGGTCAACTTTGCTTTCATTCTTTCTGAGTCAATTGAAGAAAGAACCAGTTACGTATAAGGTATCAATTATATCGATACCTCCTCCTTCGCACGCCTACGAATACACACACAATTTGTTGGTCTGTGCTCTTAACAGAAATCATCACCATCCTCCTCCTTCTCCTCCTCCTCCTCCTCCTCCTCATCATCATCATTATCATCAGCAGCAGAAAGCTGGATAGTAGAATCAGTGAAGTGATGAACACAAACTCTTGTGGTATTTAATTATGTCCCTTCAATTTCAGAGTTAAAATCCCGCTGGGTTTTAGATTATCAACTAGATTCTATTCCAAAACCTGTAGCCTTACACCATTGATGGAAGTAATCATTACTTCACTGGTGTTAGATAGTACCCGCATCAATCAAGTACTTTAACCGATTTTAATTGCCTGCAATTCAAAAGCTGAAGTCCCTTCAACAAAGAAAAAGAAAAATAAGAAAAGGAAAGGAAAAAAGAAAAAAAAGAGAAAAAGTAAAAAAAAGAAAGAAGCAAAACATCCGACATCGTGTTATCTTTATTATGAGTATATATACGACGGGCTTCTTTTATTTTCCGTCTACCAAATCCACTCACAAGACTTTGGCAGCTCCGGGGCTATCATAGAAGACATTTACCCAATGTGCCACACAGTGGAACTGAACTTAACATGACATGGTAGGGAAACATAGCTTCTCAACCATACAGTCACTCCAATGGATTATTTGAAAACAAGTTACTTTTGGAGTGTTTGAACGTCCATCTTATTACCTCGGGGTATTGAAAAAGTCTGCCTTTTCGAGATTTATTTGTTTAAAACAATATAACTTTTTTTTATTTATTAGATAACTGTTGATCATGGCTTAGTCTTATGGAGAAAGAGTAATCGCCATTGGTGGTGGTAGCACAAATATGATTTCAAATTTTGACACAAGGCCTGCAATTTCGTGGCAAGAAGTAAGTCGATTGCATCGACCCCTAGTGCTCAACTGGTATTTATTTTATAAACTCCGGAAGAATGAGAGGTAAAGTCGACCCAGGCGGAATTTGAACTCAGAACGTAAAGACTGACGAAATACTGCTAAGCATCTTGTCCGGCCTGCTAACGATTCTACCAGGTCGCCGCCTCAAGTAGTATCACTGATATGGTTTCAAGGCCAGTAAGTTCGGGGTGAGTGTAAGTCAATTACATCTACCCAGTGATCAACTGGTATTTATATTATTGTCCACAAAAGGATGAAAAGTAAAGTGGCCTCGGCGGAATTTGAACTCGAAATATCGTTAAGCATCTTTCCCCGGCCTGTTAACAATTCTGCCAGCTCACCGCATTAAGTGGCAGCACTAATATAACATAAAATATAGAGCTCAGTAACAGAAAGAAAATATTAGAACCTATTAAAAAATACATATATATAAAAGGAAAACAGTCAATAAAGAAGGCGGCTAACAATACCAAACAAACAGACACACACGGAGAAAAATAACAACTTTGTGTTAAATAACAGTGATAATATTGACTTAAATATTCGAACCAAAAAGGCAAACAGCAGCAATAGCAATAACAACACTCCTCACATAATCTTTGTTAAATAAAACAAGCGATGAAAATTTTCGTGAAGGAGTAGTTTTGTGTTGTGCAAACATAAATTCCAATAGATGAATGCTAGACATGGAATATTTCTACGAAAGAAGACTGCCTGGTAGACTTATATTGTAAAAACAGTGCATTTCCCCCTAATGTTGTTACACAATGCAAAAGAGAGAAAGAAGGTGATCTAGCTGAGTATTGTTAAGACTTCAGAGGGTTTTATTGTGCTCTCTAAAAGAAGAACTGGGGGAAGCATTCATCCACGTGCAGTGATGTCTTATAAAACGAGAGAGGCAAGACATAACATATGTTCATTTTTTATTTTTAACTGAGGAGGAGGCAAATTCAGTTAGTGCCTCGCCCACCTGCCTAAATAAAGACTAGCACCACGGTATTTGGGCCGACAGGACACGATTGTCGCCATAAAAAACATCAATGACAATGTTGATCCCTGGCTCGTGGTCACCTTGGGAAGCTGGTCACCGCTGACGGGATTTTTGACGATATGTGGTCAATGGAGTCGCTCTGGAAATGCAAGTCCTCATAACTCCACAAGACAACAACATGATTGCTGAGTTGTACTCTGTAATGAGTACCAAAAGAAAAGCTTGAGGGAGGATCGTAGAGAATAGAAAGGCCACTACACAAGTGGAAGTAAAGTACATTTCAGGGCCTTCGGTTCAGAAGAGCTGGAAAGAAAAGGCAAAAGGAACATCAGACTGTTGAGGCTATTGTTCTTAGTCATATGTACCAATAGAAGCAACTTTGGCAGCGCTGAAAGAGATCATCTCGTTCTCATTAATACAGAAGTAGCGACAAATTATTTCATAAAAAGTTTTTTTTTCCTTCTTTATTTTGCGGACTGAAGGTAATAGTGGTAGTGGTCACTGCCATCTTGGATAGTTATCCAAGGGCCTCAAAAGTCTAGGGGCCCAATACTAATATATGTATGCTGTGGCGTCGGTTAATAAATAATGGTGTCCTATAATAACTGTCACTCAGTCGCTTACGACGACGAGTGGTTCAATTGATCCGATCAGCGGGACAGCCTGCTCGTGAAATTAGCGTGCATGTGGCTGAGCACTCCACAAATACGCGTACTCTTAAACGTAGTCCTCAGGGAGGTTAATCGTGACACAGAATGTGACAAGGCTAGTCCATTAAAATACAGGTACTGTTCATTTTTGGTAGCTGAGTGAACTTGAGCAATGTGAAATAAAGCGTCTCGCTCAAGAAGCACAAAGCACAACCAGAAACCGAACTTACGACCTTACGATCGTGAGCCGCATACTCCAACCACTGATCCACGCCGGGGTTCTATAATACCACTAAGACGGCTTTGGTAGCGGCTCGTATTTGTCACTTTCTGCACCACTGAAATAGCGGGTTGATAGACAAGTGGCACTTCGAGACAGCAAAAGATGCGACAGTCGAACCAGTCTCCAGAGCATACCTCTTTGATGTTTACTTTTGCAATTCCTGTTCGAATTGGTACCGCTTGTATTATTCTCAAATTCGCGTCACACGCAATATAGCTACTTAAATACTCTCGTATCTTTGAGATGTTGTTCGGAAAATCCGAAACTCGAATAATCCAATGTTCATATAATCAAAGTTTGACTGTACTCAGCAAGTAAAGAAAATTGCTACATACATACATACATGCATATGTATGTATGTGTTTATGTATGTATGTATGTATGTATGTATGTATGTATATATATACACACACAAATATATGTATGTAAATATATCCATATTCAACCTATGAAATTGAGTCCCACGAGGGAATTGTCGTTAACTTTAGACGAAAACAGAAGAGACAACTGGCCAGGATACGCTCACCTCTCCTCCACCGAAACTGCCAAGGTTAGTTATTAAGATATAAATAAACATATGTACCGAGGCACAAACAATATTTACAAAGTAGAGAGGTGGACAATAATTACTTCAGTACCAATGCGGTGTGAGTTTACACACACATACACACATACACACACACACACGCGCGCACTGAGTCATAGTCGTACGTATTTAATCATACTGTGAAATTAGATCCCATGAGGCTTTTTTTTGCAACAGTTTTGGATGAGGATTGAATATATATGTTTACGTACGTGTAATTACAATTACGCAACACATATGTACATTCATATTTTCACGCATACACATATATACATATACACATACAGAAATATATGTATATGTACACATATATACATATACATACAAGCAAATATATATATATATATATATATATATATATATATATATATATATATATA
>NC_068985.1:41516753-41523480 GCF_001194135.2 Octopus bimaculoides
TATATACACACGCACACACATATGTACACACACACACATTAATGCATGTTTATGCACACACTCACTAATTCAGATATTCTCAACTTCTTTTACTCGGACAAAAGTATTGTCACTTTGTCAGCGACCAGCTTGAATTCTGCGAAGGAATGTGTGTGTGTGTGTGTGTGTGTGTGTGTGTGTGTGTGTGTGTGTGTGTGTGTGTACATACATACACACACACACACGTGTGCGTGTGTTTGTGAGTGTGCATATCTTTTATGTACAGCTATTATACACATGCTTATAGGTTCTATAATTATATCAATACATACCAATATATACTTCTAGCTATCTATCTATCTAATTGTTTATTAGTCTATATGCGTATATGCGTATTAATAGCTTTCTATACATTAAAAATAGATGTTTGACGTGCATTGGCACACCCGCATGCATACATACATACATACATACATACATACATACAAACTGACATACACATATACATACCAGGCATGCCAACAATGCAAATGTTATAACATTGACTGACTAGCTTTTGGCGAATTGGTGACAGAACTGCTAGTTCCTTGGGACAACAAGTGACGTCATTGCATTCTTTCTGTCTCCGTTGGTGGTTTGGTGTTTTTGCTTATAATGGTGCTTGCGACGGAGTAGGTGGTGTTTGCTATTTCCGCTTTTAGTGGTAGCTGTGATGGTAGGAGCTGTCATGGCGGTTATTTAGTCGATGGTACGTTGGCGTTGATAACGTTAATGATGTAAGTGGTTACAGTAGCGATGGTGTTGATGTTAATATTGGTTTTCGTTGTCCTTGTCGTTTTACATGTTGCCCTGGACCAGATCTTAATATATGATCAAAAGTAATTCAGTCATGAACTTGACATGACAGCTTATTAAGGGCTCAATACCTTATTTAATGTGTTCTTTCTTTTTGTAAAAGAAAAAGCAAAAAAACAATTGGGTATTATTTGAGGAAGGTTTGGCTGCTGTTTTCACAGATTCATCGATCGCTAAGACCAGTGTTTCTCAACCATTTTTTTTTTACCTATGAACCCCCTTTGATCACTATTTTACTTAGGTGAACCCTCGTAGCCATTCGATATTCAAAAGAATCATGTTACATTTTTATGATTAAATATTATTAACAGTTGTATTAAAAAAATATTAAAACCTTTCGTGTATTGTAAAGTGTAACCAATTTATTGCAGATAAATTTTAACAACAAAATCCTATATGGATCCCGCTCCCAAGGGCCATATTGGCCCCGGTTGAGGACCACTAGCTTAGACTTTTCGTTTACCTGCGTTTCTGTCTTGGCAGAGTAGCTCTCTTCTTGGTAGAGGCTATGATATACGTATGGGATAGTGACGGAAGCGATGGTGTTGTAGAAGTTGGTATCATTAGATGTTCTGGTGGTAGTTTTGTTACTGAAGTCTCTTGTTGTTGTTGTTGCTGTTGGTGGTGGTGGCGTTGGCGTTGTTGTTTAGCTCCGCGTCAGCTATGATCGAGCAGACATTCTAGCAAATGCATTCCAGTACAACTTATTCAAAACCACGAACTACTGTATTATAATCTTGTTCTTTTTCTTATAAGAAATCTGGAAGATGGTTCTGAGTCCATGACCCTTGCAGACCGTTCAGAGTCGGTGACACTCATGTTCTTAATGTTCTGTTTAAACTGTTGTAAGTCAAAACCTACAGGAAAGACATGAGCAGGAAGAAGATTCCAAAGAACCCATGCTCTGGGGAGGAAGGATTGAGAATAGAGCTTAGGGCAAGCAAAGGAGAGTTCAATCGCACTAAAGGTACCGAAAAATGGATAGACGAGTGGGTCGTGAGTGCCTGAGTAGTGAAGGTATGAGACAAGTCAGCTTCGGGGAGCCGAGGCCATTATAGCAGCAATAGAAAAGACAGAGAGAAGAGGCAGCACAACTGTGGGCCGATGACTGGGAATTTATCCGTTAGTGACTGAATTGAAGTCAGTTAAATGTCACTTCTCTGGATGTGATCCAGAATATCAGTGTGCGTAGTAGCATTACAATTTCAGATGAGAGAGCAGTAAGCCATTATGGATCTCACTTGAATCTTGCAGAGTGTCAGCAGCAGTTGAGAGGGAAAATGTCTAATCTTTGGGAAGCTGAACTCTGCTCTGGATGTGCTTTCGCCGGGGAAACTCCTCAACGATAGCGAGGCCCGGCACTTCTCTCGTTGTTGTGTCGCTGACGAAGGATTTGTCAAGTTTTGTATGGTTGTAGTGTTGCTAACGGTCGAGATTATTATTATTGTAGGTAAGGCGGCGAGCTAGTAGCATCGTTAGCGCGCCGGACAAAATGCTTAGCGGCATTTTGCCCGCCTTTACGTTCTCGGTTCATATGCCGTCAAGGCCGGCTTTGCCTTTCAACCTTTCGGGGTAGATGAGCTTAGTACCAGTCGATGAGCTAAGTACCTTCCCACCCAAACTCCAGTCCTAGTGCCTGTAGAAGAAAAGATTATTATTATTGATGTTGTTGTTGTCTAACTGCCGGTCTGCCTTGTTAGAGCATCCAATGGTATGCGGGTAGACAACCTAATAACGAGATTCCAAAAACCCATAGATCCACATTGACCATAATAGTTCTCATTAGTTTCGCCTTTTGTTGTTGATGATGTTGGTGATGTTGTTAGTAGTAGCAGTGCAAGCTGTGATTAGGATGACGGTGATGAGTAAAATGTGACAGTCGTAATGGTAGTTTATATGTTGTCAGGTGATGGGAAAGAGACAAAGTGTGATGGTGGTCATAGTGTTGACTGCAGTAATGAAAATGATGTTGATGATGACAATGTTTAGTATTCATGATGGCGATAGTGATGTTAATGGTCAGTGGTGGTGGTGTGGAGGATATTGCAATTTTGATAGAAGCGTGATATCTTAGGATAGTGACAGTTTCGGTTCCCAGTGGGAACTGCCTCATGCCACTCATGTTTTCATTGGGAGGAAAGGCATGACTGTAACAAATAATAACATTTTCCGGATGCATCTTGAACTATTGTTTTTCTTTTTCTTTCTTTTTTTCTTGTTTTTTTTTTAAGTTGTATTGTTTTAATTGCGTGCTTTTACTGCACAACCCAGTACAATTCCAAGTGCCTTGGAGCCGTGAAATGTTTCGTTTTAATTTTGTGTTCTTCCTTTCTCTCTGTAAGAGAAGTTTTATGCTCTGTATACTGTGTATGTATTTAAACCATAGGATTTTGGTTATGAATTTATTTGTATTATTTTCTTATATTCAAGGCAACAATTATTAAGATTATTGTCTGTTTTAACTCTCCACATACCATTTATTACCATTTCAAGATCTTTTCCATTTCTTTTAAAGCTATATAATTGTTTGTGGGGATTGATACATCGATGAAAAGACATTTTCTTACTGATGCCTTTGACACCATTGTCTGATAAATTTACCTCGAATATTTCAGTCTATATGTCCCAAAATTTGGCCCCTTTCTTTGAAACATTTTGTGATGTATGTTTGTACCCTATCTCTTCCGTAGTTATTTCATAGAGCTAACATAAGTTCTAACTTAGTCAGACCTCATACATCTCCCCATTTCATAAAGACTGAACAACCAGAAACAATGTAGTTGATTGTTTCTTCACAACCTCTATATATTCTGCAAAATCTTTTCGTTTTCTGTTTCATTTAGATTTTAGTTCGAAAGCTTTGGCAGAGAACTTCTGACATAACCCTTCAGTCTAAACTAGGAACCTACTCTTCTTAGCCAGCCTCATTAACAAGCTTCTGTTGTGTCCAGCCTAATATGGTATTTCTCCTGCCATCGTTTCAACATATAACATTCTGTAATCCCATTTTCAGTCTAGTTATTAATTTTTTTAATGATTCATGTTATTTCTCCGTCCTTCTCACAGATATTTATCATTTTATGTTCCATTTTATATTGCTTTGTCTCCTTGAAGACAGAAAAGTGCTTTGTTTTGGTCATATTTTGCAGCTATTTGTATTAACTTTTGTATTAGCTATTTGTATTATTCTTCACTAGATATTTTATGTAATTGTATAATAGATACTTTATACTAAAAATCTGGTGCAGAAAATTCTTAGCTTCTTGTATTCTTGGTAAATATCATTTTTTCTGCACTAGGTTTTAGATGGGATATTCTAACAGTAGCCCCTACTTTTCTTTTAGTCTAGTCCTGCTAATTCACTTATTATTATCTTTCTCTTTCTTAAAACACGTGAAGATGGGAAAGAAAAATATATACCCACCGAGAAAACTACAAACTTGCATAGCAAATATTATATTTTGGGATTTAAACAAACGTCAACTATTCTGAAAAGGAAAAGGTGAAATGTAAATAAAGAATAACCGGTGAGTATGTTTATAGGGTTTTATTTATTAAGATTTATCCCAAATATAACAATAAGAATTAAGAGACATTTTTGGCAAACAGGCACAAAAGTGTCCGCTGCTCACTAAAATGCTCAATATTGACAAATACATTGTAAGGATACCCTGACAATGTTTATAGATCTTATTGCTATTTTATGGAACATACCTGTTTTAATTTTGATGGCTACCTTAATGTTTTTACAGAAATTGTACCAATTAACGGGTTGTTAAACATTCATCAACTGTCATAATGTTTTGAATTGAACAGTTGTAGCGATGTAATTTCTTGGTCTTCCGACTCACTTCGTTATATATCATTATTATCATTTGTTACTACTATATCAATAACTAATACACTACTGTTGTACATTTGGCAGGAAAATGATGACAGTTTTATTATGTGTAATCTGATGATTTGTCTGCAAGCTAAAGTTCAATGATATCTGCACTTTGCTGAAGGCGGCGAGCTGGCAGAAACGTTAGTACGCCGGGCGAAATACTCAGCTTAGCGGTATTTCGTCTGCCGTTACGTTCTGAGTTAAAATTCCGCCGAGGTCGACTTTGCCTTTCATCTTTTCTATTTCATCCTTTCGGGGTCAATAATTTAAGTACCAGTTACGCACTGGGAGTCGATGTAATCGACTTAATCCCTTTGTCTGTCCTTGTTTGACCCCTCTATGTTTAGCCCCTTGTGGGCAATAAAGAAATAACAAACTTTAGCACGCCGGGCGAAATGCTTAGCGGTATTTCATCTGTCTTTATGTTCTGAGTTCAAATTCCGCCGAGGTCGACTTTGCCCTTTATCCTTTTGGAGTCGATAAATTAAGTACCGGTTGCGTACTGGGTCAATCTAATCGACTGCCCCATCCCTCAAAATTTTGGGCCTTGTGCCTAGAGTAGAAAAGATTATTTTCACTTTGTTATTTTCTAAAACAGACGGAGATTCATACGAGTACCACAAAGATTCTGTTTGAATAGTTAAATATCTAGTGGCTCGGAATAGGTAGTAACTGCACCCTTCGCAACCAGAAATTCATCTCCATCACTGTATATTATTATATCATTACTGCTTCCTTCTACGACAACCAACCTCATCATTCAACCCAAATTCCAAACATACGCTGTCTATTACCTCCTCTCAAATTTCCTGTCCCCAGAACCCCGTCTGTTCCATCGTATCTGCCTAAACTTACCCCATAACACAAATTCCAGTAACATATTAACTGTTTGCCAGTCCAAAACATTTTCATAAGTTTGCCCTAAACATCCATGCTCGTTTTCAGACTTTTAGTTGGCCCTTGTTTCATAAGTTCTGAGTAATATAAGGCTTTCCTTTCATTAGTCCCAAGTTACTCTAGTAGTTGAAAAAAAAATGGTAATGTGTATCATATGTAATGCATGGACACCAGGGAAATATGTCCTGTGTATCACGTGATACACAAGACAAGCAAAAGGTTTAATGGTCGTTATGTCGCCCAAAATTTTTCTCTACAAATCTCTTGTCCTGTTATAATGTGAGAGATCCTTATACAATTCTTATTCTTGTAAAGTTGAGTTCAATTCCTGCCAAAGCTGACTTCTACCTTCCGAAGATGACAAAATAATTAACAGTTATTATTATTTAGCAATTTATCAAAAGCATTCTTGCCGAAAGCATTCCGTCTTTACCCAGGATAATATATTTATAACTGCATCATTACTTAACATAAGTTTAATTAACGCATACCATTAAATTAAACACAGTCGAATAAAGGTCTCGTGATTATCCCCCTTTATCGATTTAAGTTGGTCCCAACAGTAAACAGGCGTTTGTTTTTACCATTCCTGAAAGTGGAATAATTTCAATAAATCAAGAATCTAAATCGTATAGCATTTAATATAACCTCATACACACTAACTTTATACATGTGGTTAGGATGTTGCATTCAGGATTGCGAGATCATGGCTTCGATTTTACTAGGCGGTGCGTTGTATTGGAGAGGAAAAGAGTTCAGTTACATGATATGTAAGGCGAACTCCCTTGTTGTAAACGACAGTTGGGGGTTTTGAAATTTCTTGCTGAACAATCTGCATTGATGATCAGACGTTCGTGTTGCATATTAGCTCCTTCCCTCCATCAAATCGACGTTACCTGTATAAGTGCACGGTGCGCACACGTCAGAAGTTGAAGTAATCGCAGAGCAACGCGAGTGAAGTGCTTTGCTCAAGAGCACAACTCACCGCGCCCAATGTGGGAATCGAAAGCACGATCGTTAGATCGTGAGTACACAACTGAAACTAATAGGCCACGCGTCTTCACGCTGTATACGTGTGTGTGTGTGTGTGTGTGTGTGTGTGTGTGTGTG
>NC_068985.1:41523566-41525398 GCF_001194135.2 Octopus bimaculoides
TATATATATACATATATGTGTATACATACATACATACATACATAATACGTACATACATAGCTACACGTATCATTATTATACTGACATATACATATATACGCACGTGCATGCGTATGTTTCTCTCTCTCATACACACACACACACACACACATATTTACATATAAACATATATCTACAACAAATATGAAATATATATAGCTGTTTGATTGATAAAAACAGCGAGGATTTATAATACCGGAAGCTATTACAAATTACAAATCATTAGATGGACACATTTTATTTTCCCATCTGCTTTGGTGCGATTGAGTGAGACATCAAACACTTTCACCAAAGTGTTTTGTTTCTTTGACTATGATCGTTGTTCCTCTTCTTCATACTGTAGTAGTAGTAGTAGTAGTAGTAGTAGTAGTAGTAGTAGTAGTAGTAGTAGTAGTAGTAGTAGTAGTAGTAGTTCTTGTCTGCTTACTCCTGTTTTTCTTCCTTGTTCTTTTGATAATATTTCATTTAGTTCTGTTGCTGCTGCGGTTGCTTATTGTTGATATAGTTGTTGGTGTTGTTGAATTTGCTGTTGTTGCTGTTGCAGATTTAAAACCAGCTTTCGACTGTGAATTAATGACAAAACTATAGGAGGTGGGGTGTTTCATTTTATTTTATTTCATTTTTTGTGTGATTTATGCTTGATGGGGGTGTTGTTGGTTCATACTTCCATTAATTCTTTCTTTCTTGCTTTCTTACTCTCTTTGGTGGTCAGATTCCTTAGATGATTATTTTTTATATATATTTAATCACATCTGGTAATTTTGTTGTTGTTTTTCTTAATGGTGTTTATTAATTTTTTCCTTGTTTGTTGATTTGTTACCTTCAAGGTATGCAACTTACTCCGTTTTTACTCAGGTGAAATAACGATTGTTTACCTGGATCTTACTGTCTGAAACAGAATATTTCTCACACCTCAGATTATTTTATTACGATTTCTTATTACTATTATTACTGTTGTTGTTCTTGCTGTTGCTGTTATTTAACCCTCAGGTCAATCCTAATTGAAAATACGTATGATTAAAGGCATTCCTAACGTGACCAACCAAGATTTTTATGAATATGTAGAACATTATTAAATGCGATTATTTTCTCAAAAATATTTTTTTAATCTTTTACTTGTTTCAGTCATTGGACTGCGGCCATGTCGTAGCACCGCCTTCAACGGTTTAGCCGAGCAAAGCGGCCCTTGTTTTTTAAGTCTAGTACTTATTCTATTGGTCGCTTTTATCGAAGCCCTAAGTCACGGGGACGTAAACAAACCAGCACCGGTTGTCAAGCGAGGATGAGCTAACAAACACCAAAACATACACACATACACACGCACATGTACACATTTATATGCGCACACACTAACATATGTATATACAGACGTATATATACAGCGGGATTCCTCACAGTTTTCGTCTACCAAATTCACTTACAAGTCATTGATCGGTCCGGAGCTATAATAAAAGACACTTGCTCGAGGTGTCACATTATGAGACTGAACCCGAAACCACCTAATTGCAAAGCCAACTTCTTAACCATGTAGCCATATCTGCACCCATCTTTTATTCTTTCACTTGTTTCAGTCATTGGACTGCGGTCAAGCTGGAGCACCACCTTGTATTTTTTTTAGTCGAATGAATCAACCCCAGTATTGATTTTTTGAACCAGGTACTCTGCCGAACCTCTAAGTTATGGGAACGTAAAGACACCAACACCGGTGGTCAAGCGATGGTGAGAGAACAAGCACAGAACAGTCACACACACACACACACACACACACATATATATACATATATATACATATA
>NC_068985.1:41525408-41527707 GCF_001194135.2 Octopus bimaculoides
ATATTTATATATATATATATATATGTGTGCACACACACACACATATATATTTATATAACTTTGATAGGTTTCGGCCATGTCTAACTTAATAGTACCACCTGGTGAAGTCTTTTAGTCATATATGGGGAACCATGGCCCACTCTACCAAAGAGTTATTATTGTTGGAGACATATCCGGGTGTAGGGGGTTAGTCCAGGATTTTTTGAAGAAATTTGTCCAGTGAACATTTGAATTTTATGGGATCCGTTTCCGTTTTGACGTATTTTGGTATTGCATTAAAGAGAACTGGACCGGTTGAGGTAAAGTAATTGTGACGTAATATTGCTATGTGTACCGAGTTTGATTTTTGTAGTAGGCCGGATAGCATGGGTGGCCCATTTCTTGGATGGATTTTAAAATTGATACGGCTTTGGTCGTCCCGAGGCTACCGTAGATTGAACCCAGAACCATGTGGTTGGGAAGCAAACTTCTTACCATACAGCCATGCCTGCACCTATGTACATTTTTTCTTTTATATGTACAATCAGCAGGGTAACTTTTTGAGGTAATTTGTCTGCTATTTCTAAGAAATCGTTGACCACTTAGAGGGTCTTTTCGTAGAGCATTTATTTTCATGACGTTACTGTACTAACAGTGACACTGATGGTGCCGTGGCTTGAAGAAACTTAAAACAAAGCAGCTATACGATACACACAGCACCCACCCTTTCAGAAATTCACCGACTACAAGTAACTCTGGATTTTCATCGTATAGTTCGTGGCCCCATCGTAGATACGAAGGGGGTCGTGAGGAAGGTTAATAGCGAAATTAGAATGGAAAACGTGTGTGTCAGTATATAGTGTGTCTGATTATTTAGTGGTTATTGAAGTATGGTCAGTCTCGAGCAGGGTTCGAAACGGCTAATCAAAGCGGCTGTTGTTTACATCTCAGTTTTATCAATCAAAATAACCCATGGTACCAGAACATCCAGACATTATTCGCATAAAATAGTGAGAGGTGAGTCTTAGTTTAACTTTTTGCAACCCTAAAGATTCCACTCGCTCATTCACAGCAAACAAGGCCAGACTTTAGATCGTGTAGGTGTATTTTTACCCACTCCGATGTTTACACACGGCCAGTTATACGTCACTATGAGAAGAGCAACGAACTCCAATAATTTGAAAATTAGTGTCGATCAAACAGAAAATATCGTCTACAAAGAAGTTTTGTAATCATATTGATATTATAGAAAGGAATAAGATTCATAATTTAAATAAAGGAATTTGTGAACTTTGACTGAATCAGAGTATAAACAAGCGTAAAATAGTGTGAACAACTAAAATATAAGTATATCTAAATAACATTTTTTCGTTAATACTTTTTATGTACTTGTCACAGGAAGCTCTGGCTTTTGTTAGGAGTGGTCCACATAGCCATTCATGATACAGAGGCTGAGAGCCTATTTCAGTTCGGGAGTGAATTGTCATCGCAGGTTACTTAGTCGCAAACACGTCATATAGCTACAATAGAATGCTGTATCACCAACAATAATGTGATTTCTCTAAGACATCACCCAGTAATCTATCAAGTTCATTTACACATTTCTCAAAGCATACAGCTCTTATGATTTCCCTCCCTCCTATTATGCATCCATCATAGATGGGTAGATTTGCTAGTGTATATATCTCCCCTGTATCTTTCTCTTTGTCTCTGATTTTTTAAAAATCCTTCGATCCCGCTGTCTCCTACCCATTTCTCCTCCTTCCACGTGACCAGTGTTCCGCCAGCCATGATCTTTCTTTCTTGGCCTGACTGCCAACCGTCAACACCTCTTGTGTCCATCTCCCATGTTCCTACCTTTAGGCTTTCACTTCATACGCGCCAGCTCAATTTGATTCGCTCTCAGTCGAAAAACGCCTGTTGTTATTTCTTGTTGTTTGTATTCGTAATTGTGTACCATGTTCTCCGCTTTTTGTTTATTTGTTTATTTTTTCTGTCTTTGTTACCATACACATTCGCTAGCTTTCTTACAAAGGGGTCTAATGCTCTTAGCTTCGACGTTTTGGGAGGCAACCAGGTCGAACCATCTCAAGTGTAACTGCCCGAAATGATCGTGACTTCTGGGACTTGACTGATGAAAGAAAGCCAAGAATGACCCGTCTTTTTTTACCTGCCCTTCTAATTGTTGTTTCTCTTGTCCGCTTATGTATTGTCTATCTGCTCGAACGTTTTAATGCCCTCTATTGCGTTTTTGTTCCATTTATATATATATATTACACATGTGTATAGATATTATACATACATACATACACACACACAC
>NC_068985.1:41527882-41528694 GCF_001194135.2 Octopus bimaculoides
ACACACAGACATATATATATGTATGTATGTATGTATGTATGTATGTATAGATAGATAGATAGATAAATAGATAGATAGATAGATAGATAGATAGATAGATAGATAGATAGAAGCTGTTTATTATAACCACGCATTATTTTGTGAAATGGTTATTTTTAGCTGGAAAGCTCCCGTCCTAAAGTGATCATAAGTGCCTTCAGACACACACATACTCACATAGACACACACACACACACACACACACACACACACACACACACACACACACACACACACACACACACACAAACACACACACACACACAAACTATATGTCAATGAACTTAATGTGAAAATTCATAAACATACACACATATACACGCATGAACATACGTGTATGCGTGTATGCGTGTGTATGTGAGAGGGAGAAAGTGTGTGTTTATATGTTTTTGTGTGTGTGTATACATTCGTCTATATATACATTTATACATACATACATACATACGCAGTGTACCAATGAACCTAAGACAATTTTAGTGCTGACCTCAATACGACCTGTCTTTTAATTGGATTTGATCCTGAGCACAACTAATTGGGCATCCGGTCACAGTCGTGTTACGAAGGATGCTGGCACCCAAGGAGTGCTCGGCGATGATGATGATGATGATGATGATGATGATGATGATGATGACGGGGATGATGATGATGATTTTGGTGGTGGTGGTGGTGACGATATGGCAGCTGTTTATGTGTGTGTAGAGGAGGGGAGGGGTGGTAATGTGGGTGATTTCTTGTCATTTATACGTGTGTGTGTGTGTGTGTGTGTGATGTTG
>NC_068985.1:41528927-41534529 GCF_001194135.2 Octopus bimaculoides
GTGGTGGTGGTGGTGGTGGTGGTGGTGGTGGTAGTGGTGGTGGTAGTGATAGCAATAGTGATGGTAGCTTTTTTATAAATGGAGATAATACCAGCGGTAGAGGTGGTGGTGACGTTCACACACACACACACACACACATACATACATACACATACACACACATAAGAAAAACAGTGATGGTTGTTGACTCAGGATAACAAGATCGTGGATTCGAACCTAGGATTGCGTGCTGTAGTGTTGCTGAGCAAAACACTCCGTTTCATGTAATACCAGTCCACACACCTGTAAATGACTAATCTCCGCATCGGACTAAGTGTTTATTCTGAGAGTATGTCGTTATCTCGGTCACTCTATCCCCCACCCCCACCCTGGAGACAGAATAACCGGCCTATAAGTGCTCAGAATCGAGACAGTACATCGTTTATCTATCTATCTATCTATCTATCTATCTATCTATCTATCTATATACACACACACACGCGAGTACATACATGGTGGGCCAAAAATCACGCACCGACACATTGACATTTTATCTATATTAGGTGATTATCATTCATTTTGTTCAACATGGTCAAGTACGCCAGCATTCATCATTATTTTGTTTATCGTATTCATTTTCAGGAAACCTGAAGCATGTCTTTGACAATTCCGGAGCGTATTGAACTTATTTTGTGTGTGACGTTTGGCCCACCATGTATATATATATATATGTATATAGTAAATAATATAATTTAAAGAAGAAACAAAAATTAGATAATTATCTTGTATTTATGACATACATTAGTACAACAAATACATTATGACATTCAGAACATATTAAAAGTATTATTTAAGAATATAATAGAAATAAGAAATATATGAAATAAGAATATACATGAAGATATAAGCAAGAATAAATTCGAAATGTGGAGTGATATGGCGAATATAAGAAGACCTTATTGAAAATTAAAAATTAAAAATTAAAAGTTAGAAACTGCATTGACGGTAGTGAGAAACCTTAATGAGGAATTTAAATGTCAGGACAAATGGACTCCGGAAACGGACGTAGAAATATCTCTTACCTGTTATTATATAATCCGCTATATATTTTTTTAGAACTCTTAAAACAAATATATATTTTCATATAAAAGTATTACTGTAAAAATATGTGCATGTCTTCATAGAGTAAGCTTTACATCAGGCTACACACAAACGAAAGAAAACAGAGAATCATATTTTACTGACCGGTTTGTGCTGTCATCAGCTTGTCAAAGTTTAAAGCGTGTTCTACAATAAATTTTTAGTCGATACAGATGTATGTATGAACATATGTGTGTGAGTATGTGTGTATGTAAGTAAATATATATATATGCATATGTGCAATAACATTGTTGTGCATATATATATATATATATATATATATATATATATATATATATATATATATATGTACACACATACACACACACACATACATATATATATGTATGTATGTATTATACATGTGCATATATACATATATATGTGTGTGTCATATGGAAAGCAAAATAATTGGTGCGTTGATAAAAATACCTTGGAATATTCCAGTTTTCATTGCTTGCCTCCCATTACGCTCGTTAAGATTAACGTACGTTCTTCCTAAAGTTCATAAAATAAATACCAAAAGTAGTAAGATCGATCTAATGTTAGAAACCCTTAAAATAGTTTTAAAAATCAGACGCACGCATGCGCACACACACATACATGCATGCATACATATAAATGAGTAGCATAAGATAGGGATTTAGAGAATCGTTCTACGGGTATGAGCGCGCGTGTGTGTGTGTGTGTGTGTGTGTGCGTGCGCGCGCGCGCGCGTAGTTTATACTCATATATATGTTTATGTGCTTCTGTAGATATCCTTCTACGTATATGTGTGCATGTTTTGTTTTTCGTTTTACTCCAGTTCATTGTGTTGGAAAGTATATTTGGTGTGTGGTTGGAATGTGTGAGTCAAATTGAACAGTACTTCTTGGATTTACATAATCTGTCATTCATCTATGATTTGTGTGGAATCTTCAAATCTCCAGCTGTTTCCTCCCCCACTTATCCTTCTATATAGTTACTTTGGCTAAAAATTCATTTACATTATTTGCTTATATTTTATATGCATTTTTACGCTATTCATTTTTTAACTTTACTTTTACATCCTCTTCTCATTTCTTGTTTCTATTTTTTTCTATTTACATTAGGTTTGTCTGTTCCTTAAAATTCTATCTAGAACTTAAACTTAATTGATATGAAACCATCTCCCTTTACTTTTACTGGCTAAATCAATCCACTTCTGTCTAGCTTCGGACTTTCATATATTGTATATATATATAAAGAAGAAATTTTGTGTATATATTTAGAGTTGAATTGTTGGTGTAACCTAATATTCCGGCGATCAGATGAGCTATATTCATTTGCATTAATTTGCAAATATACCATTGTACTGTTTAATGCTGAGCATACACACACACACACACACACACACACACACACACACACACACACACACACACATATATATATGTATATATATATAAGCACAAAAGTGGTTATAGGCGCAGGAGTGGCAAACATTACACGCTGGATATTGTTGTTGGGGCACAGATGAAAATGCACGTACCGTCATAGAGGTCAGATGCTCTGCTAATGTGAATAACTTTTTGAAAATAAAAGAGAAAACGATAACTGCTTTGAAACCTCCAGCTTCTATGCTCATATTATATAGTCATATTTATAGCAACAAGAATTGGTGCATTTGGTTTTGTTAGTAAATACCTAAGTGACAATTTAGAAAAGCTAGTGTTTTCAGGAAAAAAAATCAACTAGCTAACACGTACATTACAAATACAATCTATAGGCGACACAGTAAAAGGACATTTCCCGATTTCAACGTGTTACATTGCTTTTGGTATCTAGATTCTAATGATAGTGCTTTATACATTTGTTATTAACCAGTTCCTTCTCTATAGGAAGACTTCAAATAATTAAACACAGAAGAGAATCTGCATACATACATACGCACGTACGCACACACACACACACACACACACACTTACACACACACGAATGTGATTAGAAAGATGCAAGAGAAAGAGGACATCTATGGATCATTGATAAGGAGTTTGCAAATCCCAAGATACACTTTCAGCTTCACACCTATAATGGAGCAACAGGATACATACCAACCAGTCTGGAGCAAAATATGACTGTATTTGGGAGCTTGATGAGAGAATGCAAATCCTTAATTTATATGCTACAAATGATCGCTATATCTAGGGTAATAAAAATCTGCAAGACCATCTTAAGAGTTAAAGTGTGATGGTTAAAACAAGATACTTTCCTTCACAACCTTGTTACCAAGTAGGTGACAAGTCAAAATTTACTCTAAAATTTAAAAGAGAAAGAGAACATGCATACATACATACATACATACATACATACATACATACATACATACATACATACATACATACATATTTTTGTAATTTGGGATAGAGAAGAGAAAGTGTGTACAGTTGTAGAAATCAGCTGCCTAGCGGATGGACGTTAACATAAGCTAAGAAGATCAACGAAAAAGAAAATATCTACGCTGAACTATTGAGGAATCTATAACTACTCTATCCAGACTACATGTTCAGGTTTATATTTGTAATTGTTGGGGCACTAGGATATGTAACACATTGCCTAAATAGCAGTCTGGAGAAATTAAGCTTCTCAAAACCAGAAAGGAGAAAGCTGTTTCAAAGATCTGTAGATCCAAGCCATCATTAGAACTGTAAAAATCTGCAAAACTTTCCAGAAGTTTATCAGTTAAGTATATATGAGCATGTCTAGACATGCAACTACATGCATGAAAACATGCATAAAACAAAACATACAAATCTGCACATATACATACAAATCTGCACATATACATACAAAAATACCCTGTTGATGTTGTTGAAATTCCAATGAAGGAGCCTTGGATCTAGGCTAGAAACTAGCGCTTTCTCTATTGGTAAGAGATCTTGAAATAAAACTGAATAATGACATACATACATACAAACATATTCATTTGTATTCAATAAAGCAGAAAATGTTATTCTTCAAAAGCAAGCTCACTCATAGCTTTCGTAGCGACCACATCCACCTCTTATATAAGACATGTTGCTGTTGGTTTTCTTAGTTAATCCCCATCACACACACACATACACAATCAGCCTAATTAAATAGACCTCTGACCATTCCAGTCAGGAACATCTCAGTTTTATTTTCCAGGAATAGTTTATCTTGGGCTACATTATTTAATGTGTTTCTGCTTAAGATCTGATTTGGCCACCACCGTTGAGGGTATCTACTTAACTTCAGATTAGACATATTAACACAGTTGCTGAACGATGAATTTTCGTCGGTGCAAGAAGCAAAAACAGATGCACATCTGCCTTTGATGCATTTGTGCGTGTGTTCTATGTGCAGTTTTATTTTGGCATTAGGAGTGGAGATGAAAAAGTAGTTTTGCGTATGTCTTAGTTCCAGTGTGTGTGTGTGTGTGTGTGTGTGTGTGTGTGTGTGTGTGTGTGAACACATAGAAATAGAGGTATGGATTGTGAAATGTGAACTACTGCGTATGTATGCAATGTATACATATGTATGTGTTTATGTATGTATGTATGTATGTGCGTATATGTATGTATGCATGTATGTATGTATGTGCGTATATGTATGTATGCATGTATGTGTGTACATATGTGCGTATGTGTATATATATATATATATATATATATACATATATGCATGTGTATGTATATATACATGTATGTACGCATGTGTGTATATATGTATGCGTATGTATGTACAAATGTTTGTTCATGTATGTATATGTATGTATATATACATGTATGTACGCATGTGTGTATAAATGTATGCGTATGTATGTACAAATGTGTGAGTATGTATGTATATATGTACGTATGTGTGTATATATGTGTATGTGTATGTGAATGTATGTATGTATGTATGTATGTATGTATGTATGTATGTGTGTCCGTATGTCTGGATGTGTGTACATATGTGTGTGGATATATGTGAGTATATATGCGTATGGGCTTGAAAGTTTCAGGTTGTACATTTGCAATGTATGTAGTATACAGATAAACATAGATTTCTGTGTGTGTGTTCATGTGTGCGTGCGTGAACGTATTTGTGTGTGTGCGTTAGTGTGCGTGCACGCACGTATGTGAGTGCGTGTGTGTGTGTGTGTGTGTGTATGAACGTAAACTGGTTTGTTTTAGCTGACATGCCTAAGGCTACGAGTGTGAGTGAGTGCATGTGCGTGTGTGCTTGTTTTTATAATCCGTGTATATTTGTGTGTGCATGTGTGAGTGTATATTTGTGTGCGTGTATGTGTGAGTGCATGCGCGCGCGCGGGTATAAGGTAAACTTTCTTCCATGCTAAAACATAACTATAGATGTGTATTCGTCTGTTCATGCGTTTGTACTTGCCTTTTGAACGTGTGTGTGTGTGTGTGTGCGTCTGAGAGTGTGTGTGTCTGTGTCTGTATATCCATTTGTATGTATATGAATGTGTGTGTGTCTGTATATGCAATTGTATGTA
>NC_068985.1:41535731-41536534 GCF_001194135.2 Octopus bimaculoides
TATACATATATATATATATATATTAATGGAGGTTACAAAAATGACGGAGTGTGCTAACTAGCACCGCTAATGCTAAAATAAGAGTTAAATTAACACCAAAGCCACTAGGCGGTGCTAGTCAGCAACCTCCGTCACTTTTTGCCCTCCATTAATTTTGCCTTTAGGTTCTAATTGCTAATAAGGAAACCTTTTAATTTGTTATGAGGCCCCAACTATGCGAACCTGTTCGTTGGCTACGTTGAAGCCCAAATATTTTCAATATTCACTGATCCTACTCTCGTTATATTGATGACTGTATCAGTGCGACCTCATTCTCCCGCAAACAACTAAACTCCTTCCTCTCTTTTGTCCAATCCTTCTATCCAGCCCTCGAAATCTCCTGCACCATTTCCAACACTTCCGTCGCCTTTCGTGACATTTCGGTCAGCATACACAACTCCGCTCTCAATACCTCCATCCACTACAAACATACCGACTCACACTCAAACCTCAACTTCTCCTCGACCCACCCTTCCCACACCAAGCTCTCCCATCCCCTACTCCTAATTCCTCCGTGCGCAGGCTCTGCAGTGACAACCATGACTTTGAGACTCAGTCTCAACTGATGGCTCGCCACTTCATCCTTCGTGAATATCCACTCACCACTATCCACATCGCCCTTGCCAGAGTACGTTCCGTGGATCGTGCTTATGTTCTCTCTCCCTGCACCCGATCCTTCGTTAACCGCTTCCCATTTCCCCTCCCGTGCCACCCCTCCACTCTGCCCCTCCAACGCACCATTCTCCGAGCCTTCTGGCGACTCC
>NC_068985.1:41537675-41538407 GCF_001194135.2 Octopus bimaculoides
ATATTTATATTTATATATTTATATATTTGATCCTTTATATTGAACACTCAATATTTCATCTACATTCAATACTTTCTTTCATGGTGCCATCCATTTTTATTTTATTTTATTTCATATTGTATATTGTATATTATATTATATATTGTATATTCCATATTCTATACCCCACATTAGTTCTGCAGGAATATAAATAAAACATAAAAAACAGACAGTGTTGGAACTCTTTTAAGCAAAATAATATATTCCTCTATACACAATCATACAAAAAAACCCACCTTTTTTGTATTTATTTTTACTCGCATATATATATATATATATATATATATGTATGTATGTATGTATGTATGTATATGCGTGTGTGTGTCTTTGTGTCTGTGTTTGTCCCTCCCATCACCGCTTGACAACCTGTGTTGGTGTGTTTACGTCCCCGTAAATTGATATGTCAGGGTTTTTTTGTCATTTAAATTAATTTGACCATTCCACAGATAACTGTGCACTTATTTTCTGAAAACGGAATAGGGGTGGGGGAGAGTTGGTGGTACATTGGCTCCTATTTCCAGTAATCTACGAACTATTTGACGGTAATGCTTTTCACACGGTGAAAAAATACTCCACCTCTCAATCCATATACCCCCAACATTCTATAAGTTTACACATTTCATTTATTCCTTTGAAGTCACCGCCGGACCTGCATTTTCTGCCTTTGTGTATGTCAGTCTCTATGTCTCTATC
>NC_068985.1:41538822-41541382 GCF_001194135.2 Octopus bimaculoides
TATATATACAAGCAAAGTAGCTAGTTGTAAAATCTCAAGAAAATATCAAAGAAAAGATCATACTAACCAATAAAGTTAATGTATTTGAAAAAAGAAACTACAGAAAGACTCCTCAATAATCATAAAAGAAGCTGACAAAGGTGGAGCAATCGTCATTATGGACGAAAACCACTACAAAGATATGATCCTAGAACAGTTGAATGACGATCGATTTTACAGGAAAATCAACAAGTGCGAGGAAAAAATTCAATGATTAAAGTAGGTAAACTGAGAACAAAGCTCCAAGATAACCTCACACCAAAGGAAATCAATTACTTAACTAACTCTGAAATGAAAACCAGCAATTTTTATGGATTACCAAAAGTTTACAAATCCATAGAAATCCAAAACAACATGAAAGGCAAAACTTCATCATATGTCGGTGTACCAAAACCGGCAGATTTAAAATTACGTCCAATTGTTGCTGGTTCAGCCTCAAGCACACAACGTCTAAGCAACTTATTAGACATCATTCCGAAACCCCTATGTAAAAAAAAGTACCAGGTTACACCAGAGATGATATGAAATTCCTGAACTGTATCCCCCAGAAAGTACACCAAGACACAATCTTAGTAAACTTTGATGTAACAAACTTATATAGTAATATCCAACACGACTTAGAAATTGAAGCTGTTAACTTCTGGATTACAAAACATCCAGATTCCATTTCAGAGAGATTCCCGAAAGAGTTTATTTTGGAAGGGCTCAAATTAATATTGGAGAACAACCACTTCCCCTATGATGACGAACTATATTGACAAATAACTGGAACAGCCATGAGTACCAAAGTAGCCCCAACATATGCAACACTCGTTATGAGATACCTGGAAGTAAAACTATATTCTCAACTGTAGGAAACGTTCAGCCACGACTTCGCCGCCTACATAAATGACAACTGGAAACGTTACCTAGACGATTGCTTCATCTTCTGGGATAGAAACCTAGAAGACCTCCAAAGATTCCTTTCCATCATAAACAGGCTTCATGAAGCAATACAATTCACCATGGAATGTAGTAGAAGGAACTACCATTTCTGGATATCCTTATCCTTAAAAAAGGGGAAAATATCAAAACAGACCTATTTTACAAACCAACAGACACACACCAATACTTAAATTTCCGATCAGCACACCCCTCACATACCAAAAGAATCATTCCCTTTAACATGGCAAGACACATCTGCACTGTAGTAACACAACCCACACAACAGAAAAAAAGATTACATGAACTAAAATGGTTCCTTAAAAGACAAGAATTTCCGATTAACCTTATCAATACAGCCATCTCCAAGGCTGCCGAGCTTGTGTGATCTACATGCTTATTTTAATTATTATATTCTTTATTCTTGATTTGTTATTATTGTTTTCTGAGACATAAATGAGACATGAATTTATTATTATTAAAATAGCAAGAATTCTGAAAAAATACATTTACAATGCTAGTATCTACAAAAGAATTTATTGTAGAAAATCTTTAGCCAATATGTTAAGTGTTTTTAGAATTTGAAAAGTAAACTAAAAAGTAACCTAAAGTAATCGCCCTTTGGTTTGTAAATCATACGCCAAAGTAGCACCGGATATATTGATAAGAACATTCACGCGCGCACGTGTGTGAGTGTGTATGTACGTGTACGGGTATGTGTGAATGTGTGTGTACGTGAGAGTGTGTAGGTACGATATACGGGACGTAAAAGTGTGTGAGTGCCCTACTAATTTACTGATATTCTTATCTACACACTTTTATTTATCTGCCAGAGAGCAGACTTTTATCTTTAAGGTTTCTAGTGTCTCAAAAATTTCGTTGTACTACTGCGACTTGGTCACTGACACAGTTCTACTGTAAGTTAGCAATTACGCCAGTAATCAGAACAAGTGATTCAACGAAAAGTTTAACAACTTAAACAGTTTTTGGTAAGTTTTTGTGAGTTGTTAGCTGAAGTGGCTTTTCCGTGATGTAGACAATTCAAGTTCAACTCTTGGTTGCGGTGTAAGTTTCCTGCTCGGCACGTACATCTCAGAGATATATATTAGCGCTCTCAATAAAGATAAGATCTATCAACCGGATTTCTAGTTTCTTCTGAACCCTTTTCTTGCCATATTTCTCTTGAAACACACTTTATTTCAATAAATTTTGAAAATAATGAAGGATTTATTAAAATAACATTTTCATTCATGTGATTTTCTTGCGCGACTGCCACGTTAGCGTAATATATGAACGTTGACCAATCAATTTGTATATTGACGGATATCATCCTGAGTCATATTCCTACTTTAAGAACAAACTATTTACATCAGAATGGCCAGAATTGACATAATTCGTTACACAACTCCTTGTACTATACACTTTTGAAAATCTTTGTGAAACCGGTCACGTGTCCTATATTTTAAAATAAAATGAAATTCTAATTTATTTTGTGTGCATTTTCAACTTCATTTCTTCTGTTACTCCACTTGTTTGGATTACTAACAATTTCTCTCTCTCTCTTTCTCTCTCTCTCTCTCTTTATATATATATATATATA
>NC_068985.1:41541482-41543607 GCF_001194135.2 Octopus bimaculoides
ATATATATATATATATCGTTTTTAACCGTGGAATTCAAATTAGATAAAGCTATAAATATCAGCATATAAATATTTACGTGTTATTATTTTTAGCTTTATCTAAGGCAGTGAACTGGCTGAATCGTTAGCACGCCAGACATGTTCAGTCGCATTTCGTCCATCTTTACGTTCTGAATTCAATTTTCGCTGGGGCTGAATTTCCCGTTCATTCCTTTCATGGTCAATAAAATATAAGTACCAGTGAAGCACTGGGATCGATTAAATCGATTAACCATCTCCCCCCAAATTTCAGGCCTTGTGCCTGTTATAGAAAGGATTATTTATCTTCTTCGACTGCTACGAAGACGTAAACAACGTGTGTGTAGAGAGTTGGGGAGAGAGTGAATGAAACTGAGGTATCTATGCATACGCGCACACATGCATTCCCTACACACATATATACATATATCCTTGTACATGTACATTGCTGTGCACATGTTCGCACGTACACTTGTTTTGCAACTGTTGCAAAATAAAAAGGAAAAGAAAAAATGCAATCCGTGTATAAATGTTTGCCGCCTAAAGTAACGTTTTAATAAATACTGAAAATAACTTATTAACTGTTTCTGTTAATTAGTTTTAAAAATACTATGTTCCACACATAATTAATTTACGTCACCTTACCGCTTTTGTTCCAGTTTGTTTAGAAGCTGCACATTTGCAGCCATGTTTGACCGACAATAATCATATCGTAAAGTTTACGAAAACCTGTTTCAACTACCATCGATAGCTTACCACATTTTCTTATGATTATCAGCACACATCCACAAATAATTTGTTTGTATATGTGTGTGTATTGATGCACGTAAGTATGTGTGCAAGTTTTGTGTTTGTCCTGGTGGTGGTACTATACTTATAATAATAATGGCATCGATGTTTTTCGACTAACCCTTTAGTCGAGCATGGCCGGAATCCAGTGACTGAAACAAGTAGACTAGTACATGGTAGTATTCGTACTTAAAATATTTAGTTAGGATATTGAGGAAACATTTCTCGTGTCTTGTGCAGAGTATAAGCGACGTTGTATCTTCGTGAACTCAAAAACATGCTGAGAAACTTAAAATTGGGAAAAAAAAAACAAAACAAAAACAAAAACTATGAATTAAATAGAGTTGGTGGATCTTTTTTAAAACGGGGGCCACATTTTTCATTAACGAAACACTTTGAAACTTGGAACACTGGTAGAATGTGTCATATAAAACATCTTTTTCTCTTAGTCTTCTTAAAAAAAAAAGAAATCCATAAATTATTCCATGTTAAAGTTGTCGTATTTCTGTAATTTCAACCAATCACTGACGTCCATTCAGCCGATATACATTAAGTGCCGACTACATAAACAAACGATTAACCCTAACCCTAACCCTAACTCTAACCCTAACCCTAACCGTAGGGTTAGGGTTAGGGTTAAAGCAAATTTAAAATGAAAAAAGCAAATAAAACGAAGGTGTGGAGATTAAATACGCTTTACATCGCTTAATCAGCGAAAGGAGTAAATGTAAACAACTGAATACTTGTCAGTGATTGGTTGAAATTATCGAAATAAGACAATTTTTTACATGAAATAAATTCGAATACAAAAATATTTTTCTGTTCTATAACACAAAATAGATAAGTATACGAAGTTTGAAAGTCTTTCGGTACCAAAAACACTACGTAAAACATTAATGAAAAATGTGGCCCCCGTTTTAAAAAAGATCCGAGTTGATATTAGTCTAAAGTTTACAGAGCTTGGGTAAAATGCCAAATAGGCGGGAGAGATAAAATTGTAGAGTGACTTAAATATGTATGTTATTCTGCGCAGTCTTATGTCAAATATTTCGTAAATCCGCGTGAAGTATGCTGTGATGTTCGCAGCGTCTGGATAGTCAGTTAGTTCTGTAATTAAATAGGTTTTGATATAAACATTGCCAGCAACTTCAATAATCACTATAATGTGTGAATTGGTGGATGTTATTGTTATTATTTTCACATTGTATCGCACAAAAGCAAGAAATACATATTACTGTTTTTTTCTTCTTTTTTTTCCCTGAGTAGAAAAAAAAACAAACCGAGAATAGAATAAATTTAAAATTGTATTTTTCACTCT
>NC_068985.1:41545605-41562275 GCF_001194135.2 Octopus bimaculoides
ATATATATATATATATATATAATTGTTCTGCAGAGCGCAAAAAATGACTACCAGCTGCAGAAGTCAGGTTGTCAAATTGTTGTCTGGTCGCATCCATTGTGGGTGATTTATTTAAAAACCATCGTTTTCTTTCAAAAGAGTAGGCAGAAAGAAAGAGCAAAAAAAAAAAAAAAAACCCAAAAAATAAAAAAAACAAAAAAAAACAAAAAGTAAACTAAACAAAACTAAAATAAAATGAAATAAAAGCAAGTAAGAAATAATAAATGCGATAACGAGAAAATGGCGGTGTTTTCAAGGGAGATAACTTGAAGGAGATAACGATATAAACGAAGTGGAAGAATCAGGAAAACGATGTCAAGTGAGGCGGGACAAATTTTCATCGAACTTAGACGTTAACATACACGCAGATGCACAAACAACCATGCATGAATACGTACATACATATGCGCGCGCACGTGTGCGTGCATGCGTGTGTGTGTGTGTGCGTGCGTGCGCGTGTGCATTCAATCTTGCGGTTGTCAATGCCATATGTTCTCACTAGAAGTTATTGTGCAACGACTGAAATATATCCTGATACAGAATTAATATAGATACTCTAGATCGTATTACATATTATACATATATATATATATATATATATATATATATACACATACGCACATATATGTGTGTGTGTGTATGTATGTGTGTGTGTCTGTGTGTGTGTGTGTGTGTGCGTGCGTGTGTGCGTTTACTTTTTGTCCTACCCGTCTTGCAATATCATATGATCTGAGATAGTGATCGTTTGTTGAAAGTATAACAATTACATCATGGAGTCATATTGCTCAGTCAGAACGTACACCCACAGTTATACACAAAAGCACCATCCCACACACACACACACACACACACACTTGTATTTACCACTGTTTTATTATCATTTCTGGGTGTTCTGTGGTTGGCCCTAGGCAGTTGTACCTATCTTGGTTCATATATATATATACACAAACACTGTGTGTATACATGTATGTAAATGTATGTATGCATATATGTATTTCTCTCTCTCTCTCTCTCTCTCTCTCTCTTTCTACACACACACACACACACACACACACACACACACACTATTTATCTCATTTGCTTTTGGTTTGTCTTCCACTCAATGTTAAAAACCCCACTGTTTTGCTATTTTTCTGTGTCCTATATTCACCTCCCTTCAAACAATAGTAAAATAACATCACCACTATTATTATCTTTTTTCAGTAGTCTTATTTTCTTTGCGTGTTGTTTTCACTACTGAGCCAAACACATTTCTGCTTGCCTTGTGTATGTACAGTGTTCTGTTTTGTTTTAGTATTTTCTGTTGTAATAAAAATGTTTTACATAATATTTTTATACTGCCAAGTTCTGTTATTTTCTCTGTTTTGCATAACTGTAAATCTTGGGGTTTCGTTATATATTTGTCTGCATTTCAATTGTAAGGTACCTATTATTAGTATAAGAATGTTTCTATTCTCAGTCCTCATAATCTGATTATCTCTATTTCCCAATTTTTATATTTACCGTATCCTCCGGCGTACAAGCAGACATAATATATAATGTAAACATGCAGTGTAAACAGTCAAACGTTAATATCTTTCTAAATTCTTCAGCATTTTCAAAGGAAACTTTGGTCCTTCAAAGTCGTCTGGGTGTATAAGTCGACCTACCTTTTTCTGGCTGTAAACATTGGTCTGAAAACTTCAACTTGTATGCGAAGAAATACGGTAGTAAATTTCTCTAATTCTTTTAGTGTTATACTTTTAGACTAATATTTCTATAAGGAAGCATTTTTTATCCGGGTTTCCTTGACAACAATCACCAGCTCATTAGTTTTAGTCTCATTTCTGAGTCGATTGGTGCATGGTATGTTTGTCATTCTTTAATATCCTTTCTGGATTATGTCTATATCTTTTATCCTTTACTTGTTTCAGTCATTTGACTGCGGCCATGTTATTAAGGCGGCAGAATCGTTAGCACGTTGGACGAAATGTTTAGCGGTATTTGGCCCGTCGCTACGTTCCGAGTTCAAATTCCGCCGCGGTCGACTTTGCCTTTCATCCTTACAGGGATCGATAAATTCAGTACCACTCAAGTATTGGGGGTCGATGTGATCGACTTCCCTCCTCCCCTCAAATTCCAGGCCTTGTGCTTATAGTAAAAAGGATTATTATTATTAAGGCGGCGACCTGGCAGAATTGTTAGCACGCCGGGCAAAATGCTTAGCGGTATTTCGCCCATCGTTACGTTCTGAGTTTAAATGCCATAAAGGTCGACTTTGCCTTTCACATTTTCGGGGACGATAAAATAAGTACCAGTTGAGCACTAAGGTCGATGTAATCGACTGTCTCCTTCCCCACAAAATCTAAGCTTTGTGCCCATAGTAAAAAAGATTATTATTATCATTATTATTATTATTATTATTATTATTATTATTATTATTATTATTATTAATGGGCCGAGCTGCCAGAATCGTTCTGAGTTCAAATTCCGCCGAGATCGACTTTGCCTTTCATTTTTTCGGCTTCGATAAAATGAGTACCAGTGAAACACTGGGGTTGATGTGATCGACTAAGCCCCTCCCCTCAAATTTCAGGCCTTGTGCTTATAGTAGAAAGGATTATTATTATTATTATTATTATTATTATTGTTGTTGTTGTTGTTGTTGTTGTTGTTGTTATTATTATTATTATTACTATTATTATTATTATTGAGTGAGAGAACAGCACACTGTGTACAAATATACAAAGCACAATATACCCATCATGACTACCCGTCTGATAAGTATACACCAGGCACATCTATCACAACCATATGTGCGCGACATGGTGATCTTCTATCAAAATAAACAGCCCACTTAGAATGTTCTTCAGATTGAGTAGTCCATCCTGTTTAAAAGATCCCTGAATAAGGTCTGTTTAAGGATGATAAACAAAACATCCATATTTCACTCAGCTATAGAAATTAGTTGCGACGTCATTGGTACCAAGCTGTATCGGCCTCTGCCTTTCCCTTGGATAACATCGGTGCAGTGGAGAGGGAAGACTAGTATGCATTACATGGGCGACTGCTGGTCTTCCATAAACAACCATGCCCGGATTTGTGCCTCGGGGGTAACATTCTAGGTGCAATCCCATGGTCATTCATGACCGAAAGGGTTCTTTAAGATATTCGGGACCAGAAAACGCCTAGTAATACATTGTCCTTCAATAGAATTGTCTCCTAGAAGCAACGTAAATTGATTGCGGTTGCCTTTAACGAAAAGTAATAGAGGCATCGGGACAGTTTTTCGTCTTTGTCTTCTATTTAAACACTAATTTAAAATAAAAATTACATGTAATATGATATACTCTTTTGTAGCCAATAATAGAGTATCTTCGGAAATAACAAACACAAGTCCTTCCATTCTAATTACATCTAGGTTTTATTAAACGGTGGTAGAACTCATTGAACAATGTAATCCTAAAAACAATTTGTCAGAATTGAAGGTGTTCATAGTCATGTCCTTGTCCTTTGATTATTGGTCCGCTTGATCAGGGCTTGTTGGAGCTAAACAAGAACTGCTCAGTCTATCACACGATAGTTAACTTGCCCGAGGCAAATGCCTAAAATTATATTTTTCTTTTAAAGAAGATCGTAGATAAAGTATTTTTAGATGTACTGTGTCTGAATAAATGACGAGACAGCTACCACTTGGACGTCTTTAATAATAGGTCTGTCTAATAATAGCAAATGTGGCGCTAAACAACAACAGCAATAACCATACAGACGTTCGTCTAAGTAACTTCCTGTAAATATTTACATAGAAATTAAGGAAGAAATAGAACGTTAAAACATGGCACACGAATACACCAAAAGACTTAACAACAATTACGGTTAACTGTACTTCTAAAGTAGGTTAAAACGCATGCATGAATTATAATAAATACACAGATATTATTAACTTGATTGGGCAAGTTAACACGCTTGCCAGATACAAAATGATTGGAACAGACATCGTAAAAACATCAACTGAAGCGCACAGAAATCTTCGGAAACCAAAAGGAGCTCACAGAAATGGAAGGATGTCTACGAAATTCACAGAAACTTGTAAAAATTAACAGATATTTAGAAAAATCTATTAGAATCCACGGAAGCTCTAATAATGTGTCGAAATTCGCGCGCGCGCGCACACATTCAAAGGAAAGCAAACGAGAATGCGTTGAAATTTCAATTCTGCAAAAATCCGTGGAAGCTCAGTGAAGTACTTGGAAATTTCGACTACATGGTGCTCCTTTTCATGTACGCTTCTAAATACCTGCACATATTATGAACAGGGTAAGATCCTCAATGTGAAGCAATGTGGTAAGGCTGGATGTTAGCAGCGTTAGTTATGACATTTTGGAGGAGAGTTTGGTGAGGAATAAAAAATAATCTAACGTTTGCGGACTAAAGTACTTCGGGGTATTTGTACCTGAAACGTCACACTGTTTCAATCTTTGCAGTAACTAAATTTGCTAACACCTACAAACCCTCTTGAATATCATATTTTGAATAGCTTCACTGCCCAAACAGAAAAGGGAAATTACTGACAGGTTGGTTACCAAAGTGGAAAACCAGCCCTCGCGAACTAACGTAAGACTTACTAATTGGTCTCTTTAACTATCTTTAATAAATAAGAAAAGACACAAATAATCTATTCTTAAAAAGACAGGCTATAAACAGTTAAAATGCCATTGGTGATAGGTTTGTTCAATTGTGACCAGTAAAAAAGTCACAGGAAAAAGTCAGTAATAAAATCACAATTTTGGCTAGGAAAAAAGTCACAATTAATTTATGGGATCGGACAAAACCCCCTAGGATAAAACGCCCTCGGACAACCCCACCCCACTCGGACAAAACCCCTGTTACTTTTTTCCTGTGACTTTTTTACCTACCTGGATTCGTTCAATTGGGGTTGACCTAAACGGATGAGGCAAGCATTGGAAGGCATACATGGTTGAACAAAACACAGTATCTCACAAAGTCTACGTAACCCAAGAACAGATGCCAGACAGTTTTGACGATCATGTAACAGCAAACTTGTGACCTCCAAAGTTGACAGATTTAAATCCTTCGTTTAAAGCGTTGCTGAAAGGGAGACTGATCGACACTCTCACAATGCTATTGCTTCATTGAAGGCCACCAGTGTCCAGGTCATGTCTGAAAGGAATAAGAACCACCTAGTGTAGGCAGGGCCGGCCCTAGGGTTGCTGGCGCCCCGGGCAAGCTGAATTTCGGTGCCCTTACAAGTATAATTTCTTTTAATTTCACAAGGAGAAAAACTGAAAATGTAGACTAAAATGTACATGGCGCCCCGGGTGAGTACCCGAGTTGCCGGTACCTTGAGCCAGCCCTGAGTGTAGACATGTCAATGATTTCAATCTCACCTCGAAGCAGTCATCGAAACTTAAGGCAGATTCATTGAATAATCTCATTAAAAAAAAGTATATCGAGATGTGCACATTTTTAAAAATTAAAATACATTTGTTGTTTGCTTGATTAGAGTTATTTTATTAAATTATTAAATATATCCTCAAATACCTCTCGAACTCTAATATGGTTGCAAGGAATACATACAAATCCAGTGGCTTGCCTTTTTTTCTTCTCTACAATGGAAAAAGCAAACCACTGGATTTGGTTTAAAAGAGACGATGAGCAATGACTAAAAGAATATTGAGCAAAACCTTATAACCAGTTGATCTAGCAAGCGGCACCTCATTTCAGTGAGGAGGGAGGTGTCGGTGCGCAATGATGCTATCGAGAAGCAGGCCCCGAAATAGTGAGCATTCTCTCCTGATGACCCCATAATCTTCCTAGCATCTGGTATGCGGAGCTTTGAACTGGTAGCTCTTGCATCTGCAAATTGTTTGCAAAAAATCTTGTTAGAATAATAAAACCTAGATCCTCAGACAAAGAAAATACATACATGTAATCCTTTTAGAAGTGTTTGTTTTTTGCCATAGGTAGGTCGAATAAATGACATAATTTTGATGGAATAATTTATATTAGAGATCACCTTGGTGAGAAATTTAGTACTAATCTAACAATAAAAATATATCAATAAAATATATCAAGGCTATAATTTCATTGAAAATAGGTGATGAGAGAAGGGAGCGGGAATGACTAGAGGACCTTAAATTTACTGCTGACTGAAACCCTTATGATGCTACAGTCTTCAAGTTACCCCCATTTCTTCTCTTACCACTTAAATTTCTGACATTAGAAGCCTAATTTTCATTTTATTGATAATTTTTTTCATTTCTCTTTCCTCATGGCGATTTGGATGCCACATTACTTTGAAATTAATAAAATCTATTATGTATCATTATTATGTAATTATATGTAATGATGTCCTATGCCAATGAAACAGCTGTTGAGTACAATTAAATTATGAAGTATATATGTGTAATTTCTGCTTTTCTGCTTTTAGCTCTAAATAATTTTAATGATATATAGATTAACTCTGAAACAGGCAGAAGTGATCAACAAAAATAATAGTCTTTCATGTTAATATTTTCTTATAGCTTCTTAGCCACCTGGACAACTTAACGAGGGGCATCTCTATGTGGTCACTCAATTTGTCAGAAATAGCAGCTAAATTTTCAACAAATCATAACTATTTTTAAAACGGAAGACGTAGCTTAGGTTCTCAAAAAAAATATACGAAAAAAAAAAACCAAGGGAGAATCACTTGCTAGAATAATTTTCACCACAGGTCTGCTCAATCAGGGCCATCCTAGGGCTAGACGACGACGACAACAACAACAACACCAACAGCAACAACAGCAGCAACAACAACCTAGTTTTCAGTGGCGTTGCAATGATCAAATGGATTAAGGCTTTGTATCTCTATTTTACTCGTTTGTTTGTGCAGTCAGGCTTCAATTCGGTTACAAATAGTTATTTTCTTCCAATACAAAGCTAAACGTCCGTTTGAATATTTCATCAAAAAATTTTACAAGTCGGATGAAAAGAATCAAATCAAAATTTTTCTCTGATGTTCATTTGATCGTTCGCTTATCGTTTTGAATTACAGATAATTTACAATTCGTCACGTGAGTGTGATCGTGTTTTCCTTTAATGGCTAAGTACGTTTGTGTGTGTGTGTGTGTGTGTGTGTGTGTGTGTGTCCGTTCTCAGAGAGAGATGTCTATTTTCGTATGTGCCAATGTATGTATGTTTGTATGCACACGTGTATCTGTCAGTATGCATTCATACATGCATATATGTATGTATGTATGTATGTGTAAGTGTGTGTATGTAAGTGTATGTATGTGTGTATATATGCATATGTGTGTGTGTATGTAAGCATATGTATGTATATGCATGTATGTGTGTGTATGTATGTATGTAGGCATAATTGCATGTATGTACATAACAACGTATGAATGTAAGTACGAATGTATGTAGGTATTTTCTTTTTTTTTTTTTGCTTTATTTGTTTCAGTCACTGGACTGCGGTCATACTGGGGCACTGTTTTGAAGGGTTTAATCTGACAAATCGATTCCATTAATAATTTTTGTCATGTTCTTATTCTACCGGACCTTTTGCCGAACTGCTATGTTACGGAGGAGGGAAGATGTAAACAAACCAACACCGGTTGTTAAGCAGTGGGGTGACAGACAAAAACACAAGGACACACACACACATAGAACAAATAATGAAGGATTATCAATCCGGGCAAAATACATCATAAGCTCTCCGTTGGCTCACCAGGCAAACAATATTACTTAGATTAGCGAAGAACACCTGGTAATCTTTTGGTAGGGTCCAAGGTTATGGCACATCACAATTCTATATTGTTAATCCGTGGATGGTCTCCGGACAAACTGGTTTTTATACAGAGTGATATATAAGAAACAAGTTTAAAATAATTGTCATTACATATTATTCTTTTATTGGAGCAAATTTGGCTTACAGCTGTTTCCAGTAGCCATTATAGGTACATTACTGATAGGAAGCGATCAATTGAGTAAACTTTTCAATAATATACCTGTAATGATTACTGGAAAAAGCTGTAAGCCAAATTTGCTCCAATAAAAGAATATGTAATGACCATTATTTTTATCTTGTTTCTTATATGTATATATATATAACAGGCTTCTCTTTCAAGGCATGGAACACAGTATCACGCAGATGCTACATGAAAATTTTCTTCAGAATACACGTGGCAGTGAAAAACTCAACTAGATCTATGCTCATTCATTTAGTATGTCACTAATACGTCGGACCCAAAGGGGGAGTATATTACTTGGAGAGGTTTTGGAATCATCGCCACCTTTTTTTTTTGCGGAACTTTAATCTCTATATTTCTTGAAAAGTGTAGTAGTGCTGTAAGAAGGTTAACTTTTTAGACATTACATTGTATCTGGATTGAGGATTATATTTTTCGTATAGCAAACGTAACAAGAGCCTTCGTTACATCCATAGACAATCATACCATCCCAAATATGTTGTCGATGGATTAATTTGGAATATCTCGATTAGGGTTTCCAACCTGTCCGCCAGAGAACAGATGTTTTACAATAATACTGAATACTATAATGAGACTCTTATGCGGGGTGGATACAACGATAGAATTAAGATTATCCTAGATACTAAAGTTAGACTGGTCCCGAAAGGTTATAGAGATACGGATAATTTTAATAGTTCTAGTGGTGGGCATTTACTGAAAGTCTCACTGTCCAATACGGGTTGGGTGACTTTGGAACCCGTGACAAGACCCAGTGGATTACATGGGATACCATCTCACTACGGCAACGGTTTCACCTCTATGATGGGGTCACCTGGCCTAACGGTTACCTCAGAAACATTACTCAGAATACTAGGCGGACGGCCGAAACTTTATACATGTGTTGTGTGTGCTCACACGCGCATAAAGATGCGCACATGCATAAGCATTATATTTATATATTTAGATATATTCACATATACATACAAACACATACTTATGGATGTAGTTAGCTAAACTGACTTATTTGTACGTATGCACGCTGTATGTTGTATATATATATATATATATATATATATATACACATACATATATATGTATGTGTGTATGTATGTATACATTCATACATATACTTTTAACGCAGTAATAACTATGTTTATTAAATCTCCTGTTGAAGTCGGTATTAAATAATTGAGAAATAAATAAAAATTCCGCTATTTCCTTTAGAAGTATTTTCTAATTAGAATCTGCAATGTCTATTTAATAATAATAATTATGAAAATTTAAAAATATATATATATATATATATATTATTATTATAATGTGTAACGATTGATACTCATTATGATTATGATAACGACGACGACTATGCTGAATTTAACGACGACGACAACGATGACGACGACGATGACGACGATGATGATGATGATGATGAGGAGGAGGAGGAGGAGAAAGAATGACAGAGACAGACGGAAAGAAAGAGAAGTGTAGAAGAAAAAAAAATATTTCCAAGAATTATTAGATGGCAATCGCAATATAATAAACTGCAGAAAATTGAGACGAACTCCAGAAGACTTCCAGAATCTTAATCATAGCAGAAAGGAAGAAAGAAGGAAGAAAGGAAGGAAAGAAATCGTATTGGCAGGGAGGGAGGCAAGAAGAAAGGAGGAATTTCCAAACATCAAAGGAAAAGCTACCAATATAGGCCTTTGAAGATTTATTTATACTTATGAAAAAAAATTATCTCATTCTTCTTCTTTCTCCACTCCCCTTCAATATCTCTCTATCTCTCTCTCTCTCTCTCTCTCTCTCTCTCTCTCTATCTATCTTTCTCTCTCTCTCTCTCTCTCTCTCATGTTTGCCTTTCTTCCCTCCACTGTCGTGCTTTTCTGTTAGCTTGTACACATATACTCACGCACTATATATATATATATATATATATATATATATATATATATATGATATATATATATGATATATATATGTTATATATATATATATATATGTATATATGATATATATATATATATATGATATATATATGATATATATATATATACATACACATGTTGTGTGTGTTTGCGCGTTTGTGCGTATGTGAGTGCGTGTGTGACTGTGCGTGCAATCATATCTATTAATCTATAATTAAAAAAACACTTATGTACACACAGAAACACCATACAAACCCACCTAAAACACACACACAAACAATCACATAAACAGACAAATACACACACACACACACACACGCACACAAACAACAAAATAACAAACATTATACACACACTCACACACACACATATCTGTACACGGATGCATGCATGCGTGTATGTGCGTATGACTTGCGAGATACATACATCTGCTCTCTCTCTCTCTCTCTCTCTCTCTCTCGCACACACACACACACACACACACACACACACACACACACACACACACACACACACACACACACACACACACACACACACACACACACACACACACACACGCACATACACACACACACACACACTCACGCATAGATATGTGTACATATTTTCCACCGCTATATCTACTGCTTTTCCTGTTATCTATTAATGTGATTCAGCTTCTTATACTTCATCATCAGCATCAGCATCCTCCTCCTCCTCCTCATCATCATCATCGTCATCACAATCATTATCATCATCATCGTCATCACAACCACCGCTACCATCATCATTTACATACACGCCATCGCCCAGTCATCGTTCACTGTGCCCCACTTTGCGTGCAAAGCCAGCTCCACAACAGACCAACGGCCCACCCTTGGCTGTTCCGTCTCCCCTTTCTCCTGTTTCAATGCATCATCTTCCTACCTCCTACCATCCTCTTTGTTCCTCTTACAGCACCTTACCAAAACCCGCCATTGTATCACCTCACGTCCATCATCACCGCCACCAAGACCATCTCCACCACCACCACCACTATCACCGTCAATATAATGACAATCCATTCTACTATAGGCACACAGACTGAAATTCAGGAGAACGGGGTAAGTCGATTACATAGACCTTAGTACACAACTTATTTCAGTACTTGTTTTATCGACCTCGAAATAATGAAAGGTAAAGTCGACCTCAGTGGAATTCGAACTCGGAATGTGAAGAGCTGGAAGAAATGCTGCTACGCATTTTGGTCAACACGCTAACAATTCTAGCAGCTCGCCGGCTTCATCATCCTTTCTACTAAAAGCACAACGCCTGAAATTTTGGAGCAGGGGTTTACAACGACCCCAGTACTCCACGGGTTCTCAATTTATCAACCTCGAAAGGATGAAAGGCAGACTTTGAACTCAGAACGTAAGACGGACATATACATACATATGTGGAGGCGCAATGGCCCAGTGGTTAGGGCAGCGGACTCGCGGTCATAGGATCGCGGTTTCGATTCCCAGACCGGGCATTGTGAGTGTTTATTGAGCGAAAACACCTAAAGTTCCACGAGGCTCCGGCAGGGGATGGTGGCGACCTCTGCTGTACTTTTTCACCACAACTTTCTCTCACTCTTACTTCCTGTGCCTGTAATTCAAAGAGTTAGCCTTGTCACACTGTGTCACGCTGAGTATCCCCGAGTACTACGTTAAGAGTACACGTGTCTGTGGAGTGCTCAGCCACTTGTACGTTAATTTCACGAGCAGGCTGTTCCGTTGATCGGATCAACTGGAACCCTCGACGTCGTAAGCGACGGAGTGCCAACAAACAAAATACATACATATAGATATATACATACACATATAAACAAAAACAAACTTTAGGTTGTTCGTATATGTTTAGGAGATATAATGAACTTCTAGAAGCAATTTCAGTGCAGTTTACTGTGAAGAAGAAATTTTCACTTAATGTAAAATATGCTATCTTCAGTTCAAATCGCTTTATGTTGCCCGCTGGATAAGCATTCACTGGCTCTTGCCATATTCACCACCCGATACCAAAGGGAGGTAACCATGAACTGGGCTAGATTCTGTTGAGGAAGTCTGGAAGTCACTTCCTGCACGCCACCGATGTTTATCCAAAGTTAAGCCACCGTCTTGGGCTCATACATTGTGGCGTTTGTATTGTCACAGGTGTTGCTGTCAGAACGTAAAGAGCAAGTACGGATATTGCAAGGCATCTCGCCCGTCTCTGTAATCGTTACGCCGATCCTCACCCTGTGGTAGTTGGTAGTTTTTTGTCTTTACTCTGAAAGAATGAAAGGCAACGTTGACTTTGGCAGAGTTTGAACTCGGGTCTCGAAGAGTCTGAACAAATACCACAAAGAATTCTAGCCAACACTGTAACGACTCTACCAATTGACCGTCTTTGCTGTAAACATTAAAACATCAATACACTCGCCTCTCCTGGGTCGACCGAAACCTGTGAGTGTCATTCGGAAAACAGAAATGGTGAGGGAGCCCATTAGAAGGGCCATTCTTGTTCGTAGGTTGTAATCTTAATAAGTCATCTAGCTGAAAACCACTGCCTAAGGTTTGTCAGTCTTTAACATAGTTTATTCGGTTGCGGACATTCCGGTCAGGACTCTCTGGTCTACAAGATGATTTCCTGCAACCTATCAGCGATGCCTTGAAAAAGGTCAAGAACGCTGGCTTTCCTCCTCTGACTTAGCCCTTAAAAATACACCCGCACGCTCGCGCGCACACACACATAGATGCATTCCTTCCGAGTTTATGAAATACATACCAGTCATGTATTGGAATCAATTTTAATGGAATACGTGATCTTGTATCTATATTAGAAAACTTTGTTATATATAAGTGTGGTGCTTGGCAGAATCGGTAGAGTAATAAAAAAAAGAAGAAATCTGCTATATAATTATGTCAATTTTGCCTCTCATGCTCCCGTTGATTATAGAAATCAGAGATTATTAGAAATCGTTATCACTGTTGCTGTTTTCATATCAATTAAGTTCTTCATTATAAACTGGTTGTTTTTCAACAAGAGACTTCAGCGTTACTTTCCATAAAGAACTACTTCGGAATGTTAGCTAATCCTAAGAGTGCAATTTCCTGAAACTGTTTGACTCATAGTTTTTCTTTCTTCTTTTTTTTTTTTTTTTTCTAGAAGCTATTTGGAACATCTGTTGAATCTCTTTTGTTATTAGACTACTGATAAATTCAATGGCAACTGATATTTTCATTTCAGGGTACCATATTCTTTTAAACTCAATTTTACTTTCTTGGCGTCGTTTTCCGATAGATTTTTGCATCGTCTGAGACGATGAGTTTTCGTCTACGTATCGTAAACTAAAATGTCTTGTCAAAAGGCTGCAATGGTTTTATCTATGTTAATAGTCTTGGTTTATATAAAAGACGCAAGTATCGCAGTGTGGTTAAAAAGCTCGCTTTGCAACCACGAGATACTGAGTTCAGTCTCACTGCGCAGCACCTTGTGCAAGTGTCATATTATATTCCCTGACATACCAACAATGTTTGTGAATTTTGTTGACGGAAACTGTGTGGAATCCCATGGTACATATACATTTATATATGTGCATGTATGTTGTATTTATGTTTGTCCCTCATCACTTGACAACCAGCGTTGGTTGGTTTTCGTTCCCGTAACATTAGCGGTTCGGCAAAAGAAACCGATAAACTAAGTACCAGACGTAAAAATAAGTACTGAGGTTAATTTGTTCATCCAAACCCCTTAATGCAGTGCCCCACCATGGCCGCAGTCCAATGGCTGAAACAAGTAAAAGATAAAAGATACTTGATTTGTCATCTACGTATGTGGCTGTTTTTGTTGATATGTTAGAATCGGTGCCCATTCACTTTAAGTCCGAGTTACTTGGAAACTGACCAGTGTCAATAGTAACTTAACATTTAATTACGCATATAATCCTATTCTCTACACACCAATGTAGAACAACCAGTCAAAAGGTCCCACGTGTGCAGCACATTCAGATATATAATACATGGTCGACTACGCCTTGTGGATGAAATTTGGTAGGCGGAACCGTTCTTGCTCATGGTTTTAACAAACACCAGCATTTTCTATATTTAAGAGATGAAGAATCATGTACATTATTTTCATTATTTATATTTGTCCGTAACTCGTGTTTGTTGTTAACACAACGTTTCGGCTTATATACCCTCCAGCCTTCATCAGGTGTCTTGGGGAAATTTCGAACTTGTTATATAACATCGAACGATGTTATTATTATTATTATTATTATTGTTATTATTATTATTGTTATTATTATTATTATTATTATTATTATTCAGGTCACTTCCTGGAATCGAATTCCAGGTCAAGCTTCGTGGAATTTAGTCACAGCACTTTACGTTCAGAGTTCAAATATCGCTGTGATCAACTTTTACATTTTACCCTTCCAGGGTTCCATTAAATAAGTATCATCCTTCTTGATTCATAGTATTCTTGAGTGATGTTTCTTTTTACGTGATTGCGCATGCACTGACAGAAACCGTGTGGGATGGATTTTGCAACAGGAAGAAACTAAACTCTTAGCGTGACCACACAACATTTTATTTAATTTGCATTTTTATTTCATTCTGTAAGGGATCTGTATGTGAACTAGATGCAACCTGTGATTATGTGAAGTGCGCTATTTTATGTACTTTGTGGTTAATGCTGTGGTTTCTATGTGTTGTATACAAAGATGGAAATATGACTGAAAATGTTGCGTGCAGTCAAAACAAAATGAGATGTTTATTTTCGTATTTGTATATTCTGGGTTAAAATTCGGTGGGATTAACTTAGTTTTTTGCTTTTTTTTCATCCCTCATGGGTCGATAAAATAATTACCAGATATATTTTGTGTGTTTCTTTTTTTCTTTTTCGTGTGTATGTGTATGAAAGTGTTAAGCTTTTCGCAAGTTAATAGTTGTGTGTTAAAAATATTACTTAATACTACCGAATAACTAGTCGTTTGGATCGTTTTATATAATATAATCACAAAATACTTTTAATGAAATAGCTTTAGCAAGTGGAAACTGTTAATGTTTAAGAAATGTGTTAGTAACATCAAACCCCAAGGAGCTTCTAATGGATTATGAAATCCTTCAGATTTCGTCCCTAACATCTATTTTAAGGGACCGGAGGGAAAATATGTGATGAGTTCAACGCTATTAAAAAAACCTTCATTCCATTAACTTCTATCGCCTATATCCCTCCGCAATGGGAATTGATCTTGTGATAGCCTAGTTCAAAGAAATAAATTATTATTTAAGACATAAATTTTCTTTTAGACGTTAAGGAATAGCAAAACCATAACACGCAGAAAAAGGAAAAGCTAAATAAGAAAAAGAAAACATTAGTTCACAGGATTTAGTATCTAACAAGCTTTAGTAGTTTCTTACCTTCAAGTTCTGAGTTCAAGTCTTGCCTTTGCCATAATTCTCAATACATTTTATCGTTATTGCGTTGTACCTCTCATTGTAAATTTGCCGCCATTTAAACACGAAATGGTTGTTGTTCGATCACACCAATAGATCAGTTGTTCATTTTTTTCGATTTCAAATTGTTCTTTTACAAATATATGATCAAGTTACTAAAGTTTTAACATTGTTGGTAACAACATATTCTCTCTTTTAATTAAATATTGAAAAAGAGAGAAAATGCAAGGGAAATTAATTTTGGTGGTAACGACTAAACCCTTTGATTCATTATCACAATTAAAAAAATTCAGAGGTGTAACATTGCGCAAGTTCATTTCCGTAAATGTACCCACAACCACAAGAATTCTCCGGACTTTTAGCTGTTATTTTTAGCATATCGAGTTTCATGGTGAGAGCTTTACATGCCGCGGTCCTTTTGCTCTTTCACTATAAATCTACGCATGCGGAAACGGACAAAACAGTCGTTCATTTTCACTTTTAGACAGCGGGATGGGGTGTGGATCAATTTTGGAGATTTTCAAAAAAAATTTGAAGTTAAAATTTGTTTTTTCACAACCTTATGGTCACAGGTTCGATGTAACAAGTAGGTATCTTGGGTAGTTGCTTTAACCATGCCATTCCATCGACACAAGCCTTGTGAGTGAATCTCGGAGACGGAAACTGTGTGGAAGCCCGACTCATGAACCGAACCTGTAATTTGAGAGTCAAGCATGATTCTACCTGAGATTTATGTTACATATGACTGTGGAATACTCACCTACTTTGCACGCTTATTGCAATGAGAAAGTCGTCCAATTGATCGAGCAACTCGACGCTCATACGTGGAAATCGGTGGGAGAGTCCATCATAAATATTAGCATGGAAAACGGACGTTAAATTATGATGATGATGATCGTGGTGGTGGTGGTAGTGTGTGTGTAAATATATATATATATACACACACGCATATACACGCGCATACACGTATATACACGCGCATACAAATATATACACGCATATACACCTCTAGACACAAAATAACTTCATCACATGTAACTCTATACTGTGTAACACTTTAGGATGTTTATAGATTTGTGTTTGTATATCTTCGTATCAATAGAATAAACAATAGTATTGTGTTCGTAAATGTAAGTTTATAGAAGTGTGTGTGTGTGTGTGTGTGTGGGGGTGTGTACACACACACAGACACACATACACAAACTTAAGCTTTTATGTACTTCTGTAGGAGTTATATATGTTTATGTGTGTGAGTGTATTTCTGTGTATGCATATATATATATATATATATATATATATATATA
>NC_068985.1:41562377-41568825 GCF_001194135.2 Octopus bimaculoides
ACACACACACACACACACACACACACACACACACACACATATATATGCAAGTACATATGTATGTATGTATATATGTATGTACAGAAATACCTCACTTTACAAGGACCCGCTTTACGAGACCCCGGGTTTACGAGTTTTATTTTTCAAGCACAGGATCCAAATTTTGAATGAAGTGCAAAAGTTTCTGCTACCATAAATGCTTCTTCGTGTTACCTGAAGCCGAAAAAAAGCTTCTTCTAAGCAAATAACTTGCTTTTTAAAAAGGAATTAACGAGTTCGTCTACGAGTGCTTGTGAATCGGTGATCGCGTCTACAAGTGATGGTGTGCGCATGTCTAGTAAGAGTGAAAGGGATTCAGAAAACGCATATAAAATTTTTTAGTAGAAATGATCTTGACATTTCAAAGTTTAGCATAAAATATTCTTTGCATTCTACTAACCCTAACTCTAACCCTACTGTTGTTTTATTACCATTTATTTACAAGTATTATAAATTTCTTAGGTAAAATATCTCCCTCGGAACGAATTACGATTTGTAACATTGCTACCATGGGAAATCATTGCCTTGCTTTACGAGTTTCGCTTTACTGTATGTATTGAATGTGTGGAGGCGCGTGGCTTAGTGGTTGGGGTATTCAGCTCACAAGCACAAGGTCGTAAGTTCAATTGAGTTAGCCACTTTATTTCACGTTGCTTCAGTCCACTCAGTTGGCAAAAATGAGTAGTACCTGTATTTCAAAAGGTCCAGCCTTGTCACACACTGAGTCACGTTGAATCGCCCTGGGTATGCATGTCTGTGGAGTGTTCAGCCACTTGCACGTTAATTTCACGAGCGGGCTGTTCCGTTGATCTGATGAAGTGGAACCCTCGTCGTTATAAGCGACGGACTGCCAGTTACCTATCTATCTATCTATCTATCTATCTATCTATCTATCTATCTATCTATCTATCTATCTATCTATCTATGTGTGTGCATGCAGTATGCTTGAATGGTTATGAAGTTCGCTTCTCAGCCACGAGGTACAGAGTTCGATTCTACTATGTAACTATTTGGGAGAATATCATATTCTACAGCCTCAAATCAACTCTCACGGTCGCTGGAATAAAAAAGAATACCGTCTTGCCATATTGTTCACATTGTGTCACGCTGATTTTGCCTGTCCTCATCGTCAAAACCGACGGAGACACACACACACACACACACACACACACACACGCACACACGCACACACACGCACGCACGCACGCACGCACACACACACACATATACACACACACGTACAAAGACAGACGCACATAAACTTACACGTGTTTATACATGTACAAATGTATGTATGAATGTATGTTTGTATGCATGACCGTACGCATGCTTGTATCAATTTATCTACGCATGTATCTGTATGTATCCCCGTATGTATTTACAAGACGAGATGATATCACTGTTTAGACATAAAAGCAGTCACTATCAAAAGATGATAGCATCATTAAACCATTAGATGTTATTTACCAGTTCTTCACACGTCTCGTAGAGAAGAGAGAAAAGGGGAGAAAGAAAGGGTGAGAGAGCGAAGAATGGGGAATAAAAAGACCCTTTCGCTCTATTTTTTTCCCCTAGAGACCTTTCAACTTTTCAAACATCTAGTATTACCACAGCTGTAGAATACCACTTTTTCCGCTGATGCTGTCATTGCTGCTGCTGCTGCTGCTGCTGCTGTTATCACTACTTCCGCTGTTGCTGTTGCGATTGCTGCTGCGTCTCCTCTATCACGGCAGCTGTCGACCATGGAACCTCTCCTCTATCCACTCACTCCATTACCACCTACAGTAGTTTAACAACACTATTATTATTGCTAACACCGAGCCAACGAGGAAACCGTTACATTATCGCCCGATCTACGAGAATTAGCATCCAAATACCTCTCAATTCACACCCTACTGCTTACACCCTACTGCTTTAAAGGAAGAATGACACATCGAATATTTTCACATCCGATATATCAGTGGTTTTCAACCGGGGTACATATGACTACTGAGAGTCCATATAAGCTCACGCAACAAAATAATAATTTGGGGATCCACAATACTGTTTTATGTGCCCCTGAAAAAATTTTACTTTCGATGTTTGCAAGAAACAGCTAGGTTTGTTTCCCTAACGTTTTACATAGTTCAACCTACACAAGTTAATGTGTGAAAAATTAAATGGGAATATTGAAAGAAGTTTCTATCGAATGACTATGGGGCCAACTAGAATAAAATAGTAGTCAAAGGGGTCCAGAGATTAAAAAAAAAAATAGTTGAGAACCCCTGTTATATATACTAGTTCGGGAGTAAGACGGGTTGGTTATAGATTGAATGACTTAGATCATAGACTTGCATGATTACTGCTGACCTGAAAGTAAAGAATAACAATGGTAATTGTTAGTAACATCATAATCAATAATACTGTCAATAATACTGTCAGCATCAACACTACTTTTTGTAGCTGCTGTTTAACCCTAGGTCACTCAACATTGAACGGTCCTATGATCAAAGGCCATCAATCATAACTGTCTTTTTTAGGACTACTTATTTTAATGTGCTATTTCGCTCGTTCACTATTTAAAGCGGTGAAGGCAGCGAGCTGGCAGAATCGTTGGCACGGAGGACAAAATGCTTAGCAGTATTTCTCCCGACTCATTACGTTCTTAGTTCAGATTCCGCCGAGGTCGACTTTGCCTTTCGTCCTCTCGGGGTCGAGAAAATAAGTACCAGATGAGCACTGGAGTCAATGTAATTGACTTACCCCGCCTCTGAAATTGTTAGCCTCGTGCCAAAATTTGAAACCATCATTTAAGGCAGTGAACTGGCAGAATGGTTAGCACGCCGGACGAAACACTGAGCTGCATTTCGTCTGTCTTTACGTTCTCAGTTCAAATTCTGCCGACGTCGACTTAGCTTTGCGTCCTTTTCAGGATTGAAAAAATAGGTACCAGTTCGGCACCGGGGTTGATATAATAGACTAATAAAGTGGCGAGCTGGCAGAAACGTTAGCACGCCGGGCAAAATGCTTAGCGAGGTAAAATGCTTAGCGGCATTTCGTCCGTCTTTACGTTCTGAGTTCAAATTCCGCCGAAGTTGACTTTGCCTTTCATCCTTTCGGGAGCGATAAAATAAGTACCAGTTAAGCACTGGAGTCGATTTAATCGACTTGGCCCCTCCTACAAAACTGTTAGCCTTGTGCCAAAATTTGAAACCAATATTTTTATAAGACATACTTAATGTAAATGGAATTATAACAATAGATCAACTGGACTGATTAAGAGTTACGTACTTTGTAAATGAGTACATCACAGTGCTGCTGACATGATTTCATTACGCTAATGTTTCTGTTGTGTTTAACTGGCGAGAGACGAATTTCGTTCTGCTGGTCTGTCGTGAAAACATTTTTTTTCTTTTTTTGAAGGATGATTTGAACCAAGCACTGCACGCAGACAAATCATTCATCATATCCACATCGTTAAACCGACCACTACACTGTGGTACTTGCTTAAAACAGCGAATTATATGACCCGTGGAACATAAACCACATTGTGGTGCCTCTTAAAATAGTAGCTTATATCAACCGTGGCGAGCTGGCAGAATCATCACAGTGTCGAATAGAAGACTTGACAGTATTTGTTCTGGCTTTCTACTCTTTGAGTTCAAATCCTGTCAAGGGCAACTTTGCGTTTTTTAGGGATGGAATTGTTAGAGTTTATGCTGTTTTTGTTGTCTGCAGAATGTTCTGTCTCAGTTCGTTCTTAGTTGAAATCTTACTGAATTCCTATTGTAACTGACATTCCTGTCGGGAGTTGACCAAGGAAAAAGAAAACCTCGAAATAAAACACATTCCCAGCATGATGGTGATTCATGAGATATTCTGAAGATGATAAACAACTAGGATAAATAAAAGCGCGTCTGTGTGGTTAAGAAAATTGCTTCCAAACTATATGGCTTCGGGTTCGGTCCAACAGCGCAGCTCCATGGGCAAGTGTTTTCTACTATTGTTCTGGGTTGTCCAAAGCCTTGTGAGTCGATTTGACAGACAGAAAGTGAAAGAAGTGTGTGTGTTTATGTCTGCGTTGCATTTTCCCCTCATCCTACCGCTTGAATATCAGTGTTGGTTTGTTTACGTCATCGTAACGTAACGGTTCGGCAAAAGACTACGATACAACGAGGAGGATTTTTCCCACGAGAGTTCCGGACCCCAGGAACGAGCTCATTTGCATACATTCAATCAGAGTTTACATTGAACTTGTCAAGTTAACAAACACACTCTACCAAATAAATTTCAGACGAAGAACGATGTTATAAATCGACCGATCGCCAAGTTATGCATGATTTTAAGAGACAAGTAATTAGATAGATTTGCATCTATATCTATTACTGGATTTTGTTAGAGGCTCCCATATGGTAAAGATGTTGAAGGGAAAAATGTTGGAAGAGGATGATGTGCTAGCAACCCTATCCCCTTGCTGTTTTAAAAAGTAAACAAAAACACATATAACTACGCTGAAGCAGCCATGGTTGAAACAAGAACAAGGTCAAGAAGTATTCTTAAAAGAGAATAGAAGCATGGTCATTCCTTACTCTAGTGACCTTATCTTATCGCCCATCACTTGTTCTGCGCTCATGAATTAGCTTGATAGCTGAGCTTTGATTGGCTGTATGCAAATGAATTCATAACTGGGGTCCGGAACTCTCGCGGAAAAATATTTCGTTATCCGGGGTGTGTTGAGCCGGCACCGACCAAAGAGTTCAGCACGTTCTTCATGAATCTGGCCGCATCCGACGGTCGGCCCTAACCGGTAGACAAAGTACTGTTTCTATCTGCGGCACAAAAAATCCAGCTTGTAATTTTGACAAATGCACCACTGGGAGAGCAAGCGGGTCGGACAGTGCGGACGCCGCAGCCGTGGCCATCATTCGTTGTTGAGATGTAGAGTTCATGTTCGGAGTTTCAATGGGAAGACAAAGTTCATATGTGTTCCCTTCCCCGGTCAAAAGCGTGCACACTTTCAGGTAGTGTGATCCGTAGCCAGGTTATCTCGCCGTCGATTCTCGACTGTCGAAGAGGATTGGCTAACCAAGTCACCGCCGATTATCGGAGCAGACGTAGACTGGCTCTACTATTCCGAGTCAGAATAGACCTGAGGACAATAGTGGCTCTCAAATCACTGGAATCCGCAGACCAAGGACCCACTACCGAATGTAGTTTAAAGACTGACCCATAAATAGCAGCTAAATCTCTCGCATATCGAACACTACCGTCTTAAAAACTAGAAGGACACAGTAAATAGGATAATCCCAGATATAGTATGTCTGAATAGTAGATGAAATGGTCATAGCTAAATGTTAACTGGGATCAGTTTCAACAGCTTTCTTGGAATCAGGCAAGCATTTCTAGCGTTTGGGTGGCCAGTGATTTCAATACGGACAAAATACATTTCCGGAAATAGAATATGAATAGCCGATCCGTTTTTTGGCTGTACAGTGTTCTGTCCTCTCCACTATCTACAGCCAGTGTTTCCAAACCTTCTTTGTCCCACGTTTCGCTGTGCCCTACTATGAACTTACTGAGTACACTCACACACACACACACACACACACACACACACACACACACACACACACACACACACACACACACACACACACACACACACACACGCACGCACGCACACACACACACACACACACACACACACGCGCGCACGCACACTAACAAACTCACACATACACACACACACCAATATACACACGCATAAACACACGCGCACACACACAAACATACATACTAACACACACACACACACACACTCACACTAACACAAACATACATACATTCCATGGAGACTGATTAAAACTTCAATGCAAGTTTCATTCGATACTTATGCCTCATTCTGAATTAACCCACGCCCCACCAAACTATTGTCACGCCCCTACTGATGGAGCGCAGGCTCCACCTTCAGCAACACTAATCTATATTATCTTTGCATTAATTTTTAACTTGTTCTGCACTAATTTACCTTCTTAATTGAAGATTCTTCGCTTGAAAGCACAATTGCGGGTTTTCAAGTCTCAGTTGGAGTAGGGTTTCATCTTATATTTAGTGTTTTAGATTAAAAAGATCTGCAATGGGATGGAAATCTGTAGCAGGGGCGAAGTTGGTAACGAGGTAGGTGGGGAATTGGAGGATGGTATGGCAGCGGCAGTGGTGAAGGTAGCTGCGACGGTGACGGCGTATGGGCGGTGAGGGCGTATGTGGCGGTGAGGGCGTATGTGGCGGTGACGGCGTATGTGGCGGTGACGGCGTATGTGGCAGTGACGGTGATAGCCGTAGTAATAGTGGCAGTAGCGACGCTGGTGGCAGCGACGAAGATGGCGGCGACGGCGGCGATGTTAGTGACGGTCTTCGTGTAGGTTCAGTG
>NC_068985.1:41569260-41570281 GCF_001194135.2 Octopus bimaculoides
AGAAGAAGAAGAAGAAGAAGAAGAAGAAGAAGAAGAAGAAGAAGAAGAAGAAGAAGAAGAAGAAAAGGAAGAAGAAGAAGAAGAAAAGGAAGAAGAAGAAAAGGAAGAAGAAGAAAAGGAAGAAGAAAAGGAGGAAGAAGAAGAAGAAAAGGAAGAAGAAGAAGAAGAAGAAGAAGAAGAAGAAGAAGAAAAGGAAGAAGAAAATGAGGAAGAAGAAGAAGAAAAAGAATGGGGAGGAAGAGGAGAGGAGGGGAGTTGGAGGAAGAGGAGTAAAATGACGAAGAAGAGAGAGAGAGAGAGAAAGAAAGAAAGAAAGAAAGAAAGAGAGAAAGAAAGAAAGAAAGAAAGAAAGAAAGAAAGAAAGAAAGATGAGACAGAAAGAGAGAAAGAAACAAAACACACAATCAACGCGTAGGATGATGAAAAGGAAGAGGAGCCTGAAGTGGGAAGGATACGTTTCGTGGAGGGGTTTTTTGTTGGCAAGAGGGAGAGGGTAAGTTTGTGATAGGTTCGAATCCCAAGTGTGTCGAGATATTGTGCTTTGAAATTCTCATGTTGTTACAGTATCTCTGGCTGTATTTACGACATCAAAGTGTTTAGAAGTGGATGGGTGCTGTGCGTATTACAGTGTGTGTGTATGTGTGTGTGTGTGAGTGTGTGTGTGTGTGTGTGTGTGTGTGTATGTGTGTGTGCGCGTGTGTTAGCGTGCGTGTATGTGTGTGTATCTGTGTATGTATGTATGTTTTGTGCATGTATGTGCACACACACACACACACACATATATAGTGCATATATTTATGCGTGTATATAGATGTGTTTATATATATGTGTGTGTATGTTTATATACATATATTCATATAGTATACACGTACATAGATATATATAAGTATATATATATATATATTTATATATATATATATACATATTTTTATATATACGCATATACACACACAAACTCACTCACACACACATCTCTCTCTCTCTCTCTCTCTCTCTCTCTCTCTCTCTCTCTCTATATATA
>NC_068985.1:41571331-41574399 GCF_001194135.2 Octopus bimaculoides
ATATATATATATATATATATATATATATATATAAGCGTGTGTATCTATGTAATTGCGTTTGTTTGCATCTGTATGATTATTTGAGGCGCGTGTGAGGATGTCTGTGTATATGTGTGTGTTGGTATTAAGGTGCGCGGGGAGGAGGATGACAGGCTGTGTATGTTTATCAACTAGAAACTAGGGACTTACTGTTGGGGTTTTCTCTGGCCTTTGATGATTGTAATTAGCCAGTGAATCTAAGGAACTTGTTCAAAGGAATCCTAAATATATCAAGGTTCATGGAGTATAAAGAACAGCGCCATGTTGGCTTCAGACCATCAACAATAACAACAACAATAATTGGTAAAATACATAACAGGCGCAAGCATGACTGTGAGGTAAGATGTTTGCTTCCCCTCCCCCTAATCAAATACAGCGTTTCGGGTTCAATCACACTGCGTAGCACCTTGGGCAAGTGTCTTCTATAACCACGGGCCGACCAAAGCCTTGTGAGTGGATTTGGTTGACGAAAACTAAAAGAAGCCTGTCGTATGTATATGTGTATGTATATGTGTATGCATATATATATATACACACACACACACACACATATATATATATATATACATATATATATATATATATATTTTTTTTTTTTTTTCTGGGAACGAATTACGATTTATAACATTGCTACTACGGGAAAGTATTGCCCTGCTTTACGATTTTTCGCTTTACGAGTGGCCTCCGGAAACAAATTAACTCGTATATCGAAGCATTATTGTTCAATATATGTATATCTGTTCAGATAACAACTACGAATTGGCTTTGACTAATGAGTCAATGTCTATACACATGTATGAGCAAACTAGTCACTTCTCCACACCGTGACTAACAATCAATCAAACATTTACAATTGGTGTCTAAATTATCTGTCGATCTGTCGATCTGTCTAGCTGTCTGTCTTTTTATCTATCTATCTATCTATCTATCTATCTATCTATCTATCTATCTATCTATCTATCTATCTATCTATCTATCTCCGCGCGCGTGCGTTCGATATAAGCCACATTTTACGTAAGAGCGTATATTTACTTTTTGTGTTTCAAGTTTAAATAACCCTGAGATCTTTAAACAATCACCAACACGTATGAAGGAAGTACACCTGTAACAACAACGCCGATTTCCTTTCGTCATTAACAAGACATATCTAAACGAGTTATCGTGGGATCCTTAATGCCAAACTAAATCTCTCACAAATTATAACCAATCGTTGTAGAGAAGGAGAATCACAATGGATAGTATAGTCCTAGATATGCAGATTTGTGCATCTAGAACCTCCTTGATGACAGGGCTGGCGGGAAAGATAGAGTTGGGGTTAAGCAGCAGCAACAGCACTAGTAACAACAACAACAACAACAATAATAATAATCTCTTTTATTGGCCTCAAGGGCCCAAGATATAGAGGACAATATCGAAGGACGGGCTACAATACACGAAACAAAATAAAGACAAAAACAGGTGGGGTTTACATCGATCAAAGGGAGATACTACCACAATAAAGGATAGAACAGAGGATATCTAACAGAAATTAGAGAAATAATAAATAAATAGAATCCCCAATAGCGGGGCAGTCCACTTAAGGTAATCCGGAGTAAACCCCGCGCAAAAATCCCGGATTACTCTGCTATCTCCAAGGCATGGGAGAGTGTCCTTTTCTAGTTTCTTTCCTCCTTCTTAGAAAAGCATATTCAGAGTAGATCCATTCAGTCTCTTCAGTCTTGCCACTGTCAACCACCTTTTGATAAACACACTAAAAAGCAGCACCACCCTTTGTACACTCACGTTCTCCTTCAAACAATATTTGAAAAGATTGATGAGGGCTTGGGCGAATAGGAAAGTGCTTGTCTTCAAACCTTTCAGACGGGTCAACCACACAGCCTCTTTTGTCACAGCAACTAAGCAGAGAAAGACCTGCCTCCCTTTGCTAAGGGAAGATGGTGCGTCGATCTTCACTATACACTCGGTAGACAACTGAATTCGTCTTACATACAACAATGACAGCTCTACACAATCCCACAACTTTCTAATACATGGACACTGAACGATTGCATGCAGGACGGTTTCGTTTCCTTGCAAATATCTCGGGCAGGTTCGGCTGTTGGTTCTTCTATGCCTGAACAGGCAATGCACTCCTGTAGCACTGCCATGCCAAAAACTTTTGGAAATTTCCCTGATCTTCGACCCGAAGGTCCTCCAGAAGAGACTACTCAGACTGTTCTCGTTGAAGCCTAGGTTCAATCCTAGGCCATCATCGCTCATACAGTCAACTATAGAAATATTGGTATGTTTTCCTGCTAACGGTTTTGTGCAGTTGGTACGATGCAGTGAGTGTCTGACAACATTCTAGAGGCCAAACGCTCGATCTTGGTCTACGCTTGACCCATGATTGCAGCTCTGCCAATGAGATGAGCAGCGGAAAAGTGTGTCTCACGAAAGACATCTACACAAGTTCACTCTTATTTCTGTTGCGTGGTTCACACCATCACAGTGATTTAGATATCTCTGTAGGTGCAACAGCCTCAAAGCGTGGCACCGCATCGTCAAGGATGGCATCCCAAGACCACCACAATGGGTGTTGACAGCAGATGGATTTTCTGGCCAGCGGAATTTGACCTTTCCATTAGAATCAGAAAATCAAGGTATGATGGCTAGGCGGTAGTACAACACCGAGGCGATATATGCATTCACTGTTCCCGCCCGTCCTTCCAGAGACAGCTTCCTTTCTGCCCATTTCTGGGTGAGCTTAGCCACTAATAATAATAAGAAGAAGAAGAAGAAGAAGAAGAAGAAGAAGAAGAAGAACCCTTTCTAATGGAGGCACAAAGCCTCAAATTTGTGGGGTCGGAACTAATCGATTATATCAACCCCACTGTTTCACTGGTACTTAATTTATCGACCCCGAAAGGATGAAATGCAAAGTCGACTTCGTCAAAATTTGAACTCAGAACGTAGCGACGGCCGAAATACCGCTAACGATTCTGCCAGTTCAGTGCGCTAACGATTCTGCCAGTTCACCGCCTTTAGATAAT
>NC_068985.1:41575830-41578166 GCF_001194135.2 Octopus bimaculoides
ACCGTAATATCTCGGCAAAAGAATTTGATAAGCTCAGAAAATATAAAGATTTGCTAATCAAAATCGAAAAGATGTGGCATCTCAAGACGGTTACAATACCAGTGACTGTAGAAACTGAAAACTATTTAAGGAACAGAAAATTTCTTAAACATGATCCAGGTTTACCATCAATGCAGGAAGTGCAAAAGATTGTCTTAACTGGTACGTCACATGTATTGAGAAGAGCATTGTCACTGTGAATTTTCTTTCCCTTTTTCCCCTTTATTTTCTTTATTTACCTTTTTACTTTTTACTTTTTCTCTCTGTCTTTCTTCCCCCTTTTCTCTGTCACATAACTTTGTAAGTGAACAATCTGGCGTTTATTTTAATGGCCTACTAATGTATATTAAGCGTTTCTCTGCCCCAAGTGTCAGGAAGACACTCGGTAAGAAATATGATGATGATGATGATTTCTTTTATTTGCCACCGGGATGAAGGATGAGGAGGACAAAAGAAGAACAGACACAAAGTGTGTGTGTGTGTGTGGGGGGTTTACATATAACGAAATGATAAGAAAAAGCTAAGTATACATGGTATACAATAAAACAAAGAAGGGAAGAATACATGGTGTACAACAGTAAAAAAAAGGAAGAAAAATGTATAATAATGACGTGGTCCTCCTGACACAGGAAGATTTCTAGGGATAATCGAGGAACTCCACCGTCCATGATTTCCTTGAACATCAAGGGCAAGTGCCCTCTCGAATTCCTTTTCTCTGAGTCATAGGCCTACACTTAGAGCATTATCATCCATTCTTGTCATTTTCGCAACTTACACTCACCTTTAGTTTAAATTCACTCGAGGACAGCTTCTCCCTCTCCCACCTTCACTTTCCTTTTCGAGTGAAACTTGAAAAAGTCGATGAGGGCTCTACCGAAGAGGAAAGTTTCTGTCCTCATTCTTTTCAAACTCGTCCATCAGACAACCTTTTTCGCCACAACCACCAGGCAAAGGAAAATTGCCTTACCTGCTCAATTAAAGGAGGATGACGGGGCAATCATCACTATGAAGATAGCCGACAGACAAATTCGTCCCACACGCGGCAGCAGATGTTCGACATAACTCCACAAGTCAGTAATGCCCGGACATTGTACGAGTGCGTGCAGAACGGTTTCGTCACTCTGTGTGCACCTCAAACAAGCCCATTTGACAGCACATCCATGCATGTAGAGCTTGTCTCGAACCGGTAGGGCCCCATCAGACGTAGTATATTTCACGGTGATAGCTTATCTCCATTACTATTTGTATTGATCATGATACCACTATGTCATATATTACGAGAAGTTAAAATAGCTTATGATTTGGGGAAAGGATATGGTTAGATACACCATCCCCTTTTTATGGATGATATAAAACTTTATGCAAAAAATGAAAAGCAGCCTGAAAGCCTTGTACAGACTGTTAGCATTTTTTCAAATGATGTAAATATGAAATTTGGGATTGCCAACTGCGCAATATTGATATTGAAACGAGGAAGATTTGAAGGAAGCCAGGGAATTGAAATGCCAAATAGGCAAACAATGAAAGCAGTTGAGAAAGAAATGATATACGTATTTGAGAATACTGGAGGCAAATGAAATAAAACATGAAGAGATGAAGCAAATTACAAGTAGGGAATATACATATATATAAAACTGAGAATGTCTGCCCGTCTGTCTGTCTATCTGTCTGTTTGACTATATGTGTGCATCACTAAAGCTCGAGAACTACCCAACTGATTTCATTCAAATTTTACACGAGCCTTACTTAGGATTCATGCAGTGTCATGGGCCAAAAGAATTTTCAACTTCTTGCCTAATGCGAGCCGAGAGTAATCTCATATTTCTTACAATATTTCAATATTACGTGTCAAAAGTGAAACAATAACATTTCTATTTTAATGTGATTCATTTTCAGTTTTAATACTGAAACTATCATCTCACATATATACATGCATGCACATACAAAGACACACACACAGACACACACACACACACACACACACACACACACACACATACGTAAATATATATACATGAATGTATATAAGTGTATATACATCTGCACATATGTATATATATAGATATATGTATCTTTGTAGATATATATGTATAGATGTATATGCATACATGCATACGTATAGATGTATAAGTATAGATGTATATGTATATATGTATATATATACATATGTATCTATAGATTTATATGTATATTATATGTATATATGCATGCATTTATATGTATATATATATATATGTGTACGTATATATGTATGTATATATGTATATATATATATATATATATATATATATATATAT
>NC_068985.1:41578995-41581032 GCF_001194135.2 Octopus bimaculoides
TATATATATATATATATATATACATATATATATATATACAAGTGTTGCTATGTTTATGTCCCCGTAACTTAACCGTTCGGCAAAGCACTCCGACAGAATAAGTACTAGGCTTACAAAGAATAAATCATGGGGTTGATTTCTTCGACTAAAGGCTGTGCTCCAGCATGTCTGCAATCACATTATCGAAACAAGTAAAACAATTAAAAAAAACTATGCCATTCTAATCCTGAGCAACCCCTGGTATCTGCTAGTATAAATAAATAAATAAATAAATAAATAAATAAATAAATAAATATATATATATATATTTATTTATATGCATATATAAATTTTAGTCACAGTATATGGATTCAAGTACTCCGGTAGTACTCATAAAAAAAAGCACCTTGATGTATTATTCTGCAAAACATATAGAATATACATTACGATACAAGGTAAAAGGACAAGGTGTGTATAAAATCATAAATGACAGAGAAATAGTTTGATGAAATTTTATTTAAGAGTAAAAAAATTCAAATATCACGACTAATTGTTTCGTAACTTAAAAACATGTAAATTATTTATATTATTATATTTAATAATAAATAAATTACTTACATGTCTGCATTAATGCAAAATACAGTAACTTATTTATTTATTATTAAATATGATAACATAAATTACCGTAAATCCTCGAGTATAGTCCGCCCTTGAGTATAATACGCAGGGGATATTTAGGGGGCTGTACCTCTGTAAAACTTAAACCTTGTGTATAATACGCACCCCTTCTCTAACTTGAGTCAAAGAGGTCTATATAACGTCCTTGGTTTGTACACATATACGGTAACGTCCTTTATTATTATTGTAAATATAACATAATGCAAGCGTGTAGCTTTTTTGTGCACTTTGTTTGTAGAAAATAAAGAAATAACAGTAATAACGTCAGTGAAAAATAAATATAGCTCAAGGCATTAGCTTAAGGTATTTTCGCGCCCGACATCACAAAAGGCGTCTGAATAAACATTGCCGGACAGCAAATAGAGACTCGGACATTGCTCAGAAAATATTTTTTATTTTTAACCTCGTATATAGTACGCAATAGGGATTTTGACCTTTAAATTTTGGGGAAAAAATGCGTATTATACTCAAGGATTTACGGTATTTATATATTTTTAAGTTACACAAGAATTTGTTGTGATATTTGAATTTCCTACTGTTAAATAAAATTTCGTCAATTTCTTTTTTATGTATGACTTTATATATATATATATATATATATATATACACACATATTTATTTATAAATTAAATTTCTATAATTCTTATTTTGTTTTATATTTTCTTTTCTCAAACCTCGTCCACCGCTTGGTAAAAGCCGTTTGCTAACATTTTTATTTAACTACCACCTCCACTCAAATAAGATTAGTTTTGTTATATATTTTTCGTTTTCATTAATACTATAAATCTCGGAGCTCGCCTTGTTTCTGTTATTGTTATTATTGTTGGTGATATCATAATTTTAGTTATATGTGTATGCTTGCGTCCCTGAAGAATCTAACAATCTGATTGGTTGAAAGAAATGTACATCATGTACCCAGAATATTCAGAAAATCGCATTCGACCCAATGAAGTGTCACACACACGATGAAGCAATTATAAAGACTGACCTTGTATAATGGTAAATGAATATAAACTCAGCAACTTAAAGCTGGAGTATAGTGCAGAAACAAATGTTATGACCTACTATTAAAGCTTACACACACACACACACACACACACACACACACACACACACACACACATGTATATATATATATATATATATATATATATATAGACATAGATATAGATATATACATACAACATGCATACATACATATACATACATACATACATACATACATACATATAGATATATATAGGGAGAGAGAGGAGTGTGTGTGGTGTGTATGAGAGTGAGTGAGAGAGGGAGAGAGAGATAGAGAGAGAGAGATAGAGAGAGAGAGAGAGAGAGAGAGAGAGAGAGAGAGAGAGAGAGAGAGAGAGAGAGAGAGAGAGA
>NC_068985.1:41581193-41584457 GCF_001194135.2 Octopus bimaculoides
GTGTGTGTGTGTGTGTTCAACGAGCTTCAGCACTTTTCTCATCAACTCACAAGACATTAGTCTGCACGGAACTGTTGAAAAGCTATTTGCCCATATACGCATACATGCACACAGAGAGACACACGCATGCACGGGTGCGCGCACACACACTCACACATACATACATACATACATACATACATACATACATACATACATACATACACACCGTGGGCTCTCCTGTTGCAGACGACTGCTGAAAATTCAGTAATTTCTTGCTGAGCAGCTTGCGCAGATGATTTGCTCATAGTAATCAAACGTTTGTGCTGTTTGTACATTGGGTCATTCCCCCCATCAAATCGACAGTGCCTGTTCACGGTGTGCCACACGTCAGATATCAAAGTGATATCTGCGTTCAAGTCCACCGAGATCAGCACAGTAAGGCGGCGAGCTGGCAGAATCATTAACACGCCGGGCGAAATGCTTAGCGGTATTTCGTGTCTTTACGTTCTGAGTTCAAATTCCGCCGAGGTCGATTTTGCCTTTCATCCTTTCGGGGTCGATAAATTAAGTACCATTTACGCACTGGGGTCAATGTAATCGACTTAATTCCTTTGCCTGTCCTTGTTTGTCCCCTCTATGTTTAGCCCCTTTTGGGCAATAACGAAATAAGATATCAAAGTGATCGCTGAGTGTGTTGAAGAGTTTTGCTCAAGAACATTTCCTCGTCCGGAAATCGACCTCACGATCTCACGTTCGTGAATGCAGGACCCTAACCACTAGGACACATACCCTCACTAGGTAAATTCACTGATAATATATGCGCACACTAAGGCGGAGAGGTGACATAATCGTCAGCATACCGGATGAAATGCTCAGCTGTACTACATCCGGTTTTACGTTCTTCGTTCAAGTCCACCGAGATCAGCTTTGCTCTTCATCCTTTCGGGGTTGATAAAATAAGCACCAGTCGATCACTGGGGTCGCTCTAACTGACTTACCCCCTACCCCGAAATTACAGGCCTTGTAGAAAGATTTGAAAGCAATATATACACACACTCTTATGTGTGTCTGCGTATCTATATACGTACGTACGTATGTATGTGTGTATGTATGTATATATGTATGTATGCGTGCGTGCGTGTGCGTGCGTGCGTGCGTGCGTGCATGCGTGTGTGGGTGCATGCGTGTGTGTGTGCATGTGAGTGTGTGTGTGTGTGTGTGTGTGTGTGTGTGTGTGTGTGTGTGTGTGTGTGTGTGTGTGTGTGTGTGTGTGTGTGTGTGTTTGCGTGCGTGTGTGCGTGTGTGTGCGTATGCATGTCGAAGACGTTCCCATGCGTAAATTTGTTTTGAGTGGTTTAACAGTTGCACAGCACTAAAGCCACTTTTCAGTGCAATAAACTATCACAACTGCCCTTCACGTTTCTTCATATAATTTGCCTTCTCCTAGGAGGAAGTTCTTGCGAGAACTAGGGTTCCTTCACTCCCAGTGGTCAGGCGTCTCTCACTCCTAACTTTTCCATGGTTAGTAATGTTATCAGCGATTGGGAGATCAAACTTGAGATGTTTCTCAGAGTGAAATAGGTCTAGAAAGTAGTCTTACTTGGTCCCGAGTCGATTTCCATTAAGTATGTATGTATGTATGTATGCCATTATTCAGTTTTATTTAAAGATTTCTGGCCAATAGAGAAAGTGCCTGTTTCTAACCAAGATCCAAAGTTCCTTCATTGGAATTTCAGCATCAACATCAGGATGTGTATGTATGTATGTATGTATATGTGCAGATTTCTCAATAGTTCAGCACAGGTATTCTCTTTTTCCACAACTGAACAATTTCCCTTATCTATCCCAAATCATTATGTCAGGTCCGTTGTGCTTACATTTTATTGAGGTTTTAACTGGGACATTTCATCAGTACTCCTTTTTATTACGAGTGGCTATGGCTTCCACCATACCGTGGGTTCTTATTTCTTAGTCCTCGATGTTATCCTTCAGACGGATTTCATTATAGAGTGTCCTAGCTACAACATCATGTCTCATCGGTAGATAACACCGTGATGACATTTTCGGACAACTGATTATGATGTGGGTGATATCTTCGGTGTATGTATGTATGTATGTATGTATGTCATTGGTCAGTTTTATTTCAAGATTTCTAGCAAATAGAGAAACAGCTGATCTCTAACCTAGATCCAAAGCTCCTTCATTGGAATTTCAACACCAACAATGTAATTTTGTATGTATGTATATCTGCAGATTTGTATTTTTTTGTTGTCTAGACATGCTCATATATACCTAAATGATAAACTTCTCGAAAATTGTATAGATTTTTACAGTTCCAGTGATGGCTTGGATCTGTAGTCTTCGAATCAACTTCCTCCTTTCTGGTTTTGAGAAGCCTAATTTCTCAAGATTGGTACTTAGGTAGTGTATTACATATCCCTGTGCCACAATAATTACAGATATAAACCTGAACTTGTTATCTGGATAGAGTAACAATAGATTTCTCAATAGTCCATGTATGTATGTATGTATGTATGTATGTATGTATGTATTATCTCTCAGCTTTTGTTAAAGCATGTCTCTAGGAGAAGGTCGCTCCGATATAAAACCAGATATGTAGGGAAAGGCATTGAACATTTTGGCGGTCTTTTGCGTGCGCCTGAGATCATGGCGCTCCCACATTCCTGAGCAACCTATATTGACATTGAATATCTTTTCCCTGGCTTTTCTCTAGATCGTGCCAATGTAACTGGACCTTAAAATCTTAGGTTGCGCTGTCGGCCTGTCGAGTAAGGCACCACAGAGAGCATGGATCCGCGTGTGCGAACCCATATGAATCTGCTCGCGGGCGCAATAACGTCATCCACGGGTATTGCGGACATTTTACATGGGCAATAGTCAGTAGTAGTCTTCTTCTGTCACGAATGGACAGCGACCATGTACGTACGTATGTATATATGTATGTCAAGTCGCTCTTCAGTGCTACTGGTAACATGTAATCCAGTACAACTTGTTGCATGGTCGGGTCGTCGGCGACTAAACTGGCAACCCCACCAGGCTTGCTTGGTGAGGAGGGTGTTGTTGGACACCCTGCAGGACGAAAAATAAGACCTGTCAAAGGGCGGATGAACTCCTGAACAGTCAACGACCATCCAACAAAATGTCTGTAAATATGTATATATATATATGTATGGGTGTGTATATATGTGTGAATGTCTGTAAATATGTATATATGAATAATTTTAATTTTATATATATACTATTTTTTATCTTTTATATTTT
>NC_068985.1:41588326-41589876 GCF_001194135.2 Octopus bimaculoides
TTAAAAGACATGTTAGGATCCACAATGAGCAGAACTTACTTGCAGGTATTGGTAGTGCAAATCAGAGGTGCAATCTGTGTGGGTGTTTTTTCAAAACACTGTCTGGTTTAAAAAGCCACATCAGACGCCATGAAAGGGCTAAGGTTAGGTGCAGGAGGTGGTCAAACTCTGTTTAAGGAGTAGACAACCACCATATATGTATGTATGTATGTATGTATGTATGTATGTATGTATGTATGTATGTATGTATGTATGTATGTATGTACATTGTATCTGTATATAATCAGTGATTATATGTGGCAAATGTTAAATATTTTGAGAAGACGGAGAAAAACCGGTGGTTTTCGAACGAAGTTCCTTGTGTTATTTGTTCTGTAGTTAATTATTCTTTGACACCGGCACCGTCGAAAACGCAGTGAACCATTGATTGGTCCGTTGGAATTCTATCACCAACGATGTTCTCGTTCGTACAGAAAGAGTGTATATGTATATGCTCCTCCTACATTAAAACGTTGCTGTCTATTTGAGATGGTGCACTTACACATGCACACATATGCATGTGCATATACATACGCGCGCGCGCACACTCACATGTATATAATTGAAATTGTATGATAAAGCAGTTGAACCAACATGCTGCTATTACAAAGCTATCGCCAAACCAACAGGGAATTCTCGATGTGGTCACATGACCTCCTGGAAATAGCACCCAAATTCTCCCAACTCAAACCCTACCATCTTTAAAAAGAAGACGGACACATACACGTACACGTATATAATTGAAATTGCCTCATAAAGAGGTTGAGCTAACATGCTGCAATCATAAACCTATCACCAAGCTAGCTAGGAATTATCGATGTAGTCGCACGACATGCTGGAAATAACGACTAAATTTTCCAATTCACATTCTATCATTACGTAACTACAAATAAGATAACACAATCCTAGTTATACGCAAAGGTAGGATGGCTGATCGCCGTCGCAACGTCTTTAGTTCTAAGTCTGCTTAATTAAGACTGACGAAAGATTTGAACAACAACAACAATAATAAAGCTATTCTTTTTTATTACTTGTTTCAGTCATTAGACTGCGGCTATGCTGGAGCACCGCCTTGAAGAACTTTTAGTTGAATGAAATATACCCCAGTAGTTCTTTTTTAAACTTGGTACTTATTCTATCGGTATCTTTTGCCGACCCGCTACGTCTACGTTACGGGAACGCAAACACGCCAATACCGGTTATCAAGCGGTGATGGAGGGGGAGGGGGAAAACATACACACACACACACACACACACACACGCACACACACACACACACACACACACACACGATGGGCTTCTTTCAGTTTCCGTCTAGCAAATCTACTCACAAGGCTATAGCAGAAGACACTTGCCCTAGGTACCACGCAGTGGGTCTGAACCCGGAATCATGTAGTTGGGAAGCAAGCTTTTTACCACGCATCCACTCCTGCGCCTATAGATATTTTGCTTTTGTGTTTCTACTTTGGTTACATAAAACTGCATTTAAATGTCTTTTCTACTCTAGGCAC
>NC_068985.1:41590069-41590831 GCF_001194135.2 Octopus bimaculoides
AAAGACAGACGAAATACCGCTAAGCATTTCGCCCGGCGTGCTAACGTTTCTGCCAGCTCGCTGCATTTAAATGTCTTGCGGGACCCAGTGTCGATTCAAGCACTTCAAACCAATACACCAGCCGAGCTTTCTCTTATCCTTTTATTTTCTGATTAAAAACAAAAAAAAAAAAAAAGGTTTCAATGGAACTTTAGCAGTAATATAATCTTTTATGGTTTACATGTTTTAGTCATTGGACTGCAACCATGCTGGGATACTGCCTTGATGGTTTTTGCTGAACAAATCGGTCCTAGTACTTATTTCTTGAGTCTTGTACTTATCCTATTAAATTTTTTTTGCAGCCGCTAAGTTACGGGGACGCAAACAAACCAACATCGGTTGCCAATTGTCGATGAGGAACAAACACAAAGGCAGACAGACACATACACACACACACTCATTATATACATACACACACACACTCATTATATACATACATACATACATACATACATACATAAATATATACGTACATACATTCATACAAAGGAGAATCTGGATAAACTGGGATTTTCAGAAAGAGACATCAACCGGCTAAATCGTACATTACAAGTGCAATCTGTGAGTGGAACGGTAAAAATATGCAAGACTTTTTTTTCAAGTTCCAAACGTGAATTTGTCTGTGTTAACTATCTCCCAAAGATGGAGCCTTGCATCTTTGTTGGAAACCGGCTCCCTCCTCAGTGGAAGATTTATAATAATTAAAAACTAGAAGACTAGAAT
>NC_068985.1:41591284-41595377 GCF_001194135.2 Octopus bimaculoides
TATATATATGTATGTATGTATGTATGTATGTATGTATGTATGTATGTATGTATGTATGCATGCATGTACATGCAAGTGATGCTGAAAAATCCCTGCCTTGGGTAAAAGAAAATACAAGAGGATCAGTTAATTATGATTTTATTCAACGGGGACGCTCAGATTGACACACTTATTGCATCGGTCCTTCAGTTTTTCTAAACCCTGTAAAAGAACTCGGAAGGTTGGGCCTCCAACCAGGCCTTTCGCAATACCATTAAAGCCAGGAACTTTTCAGCACCCACTCGTATATAATGGGCTTCTTTCAGTTTCTGTTAACCATTTCCACTCATAAGATTTTAGTTGACCCGGGGCTTTAGAAGACACTTACCCAACCGAACCCAGAACCATGTGATTGGGAAGCAAGCGTCTTACAACACAGGCACGCCGGAATTTCAGTTGTTGGTTTCATTGTTACTTATTTCTTGGTTACAAAATAAAGATGTCTTGTACTTAAGAAATATGGCTTTCCTTTTTGGAAGAGGAAGGTGAGGTCGGATGAAAGAGTAGATGGGGGCAATGGAATAAGTTAGTACCTTCGGTGGAAACATGTGGGTCTAATTGGCAATGTGGCCGTCAGTGCGTAGCCGTGTCACGGTGGGTACACATCACGCTGTGAGGTCATTAGATACGTAAGTTAGCAGGAGGACGTGGAGGTTTGGCAAAGTGAGAGAGGCAGAAAGGAGAAAGAAGAGAGGGGTTAGAGAGAAAGATGAGAGCTTTTGTGATAAGATGAAGTTGATGATGTAGATTTGGAAGTTTTAAGTTTTTCTTATACGTGGCGTACACACATACACAAACACAGACACACACACACATATGCACATACACAGACACACACACACATATGCACATACACACACATGCACATACACACACATGCACATACACACACACTCAAACATACATGCACGCATATATTTTACACTCACGCGCACACACACGCGCACACACACAAACACATACACACATATATATATATGCTTACAAACATGCATTCATATATACATAGATATATCAGTATTGGTAATGCAAGTTGATATGTATGTTTTTGTTGTGTATGTGCGCGTGTGTGTGGGTGTGTTTAACAGCTCTACTTACAAATAAGTTATATTGAACTCAGGGCTGTGTCCCAATATAATCTTATTTATTAATGATTTTTCGTATTTCCTTATTAGTCAATTATGCTTAGCATGTATAACTTCTTTCCTGAACCCATTAACATTTCTATACCTTGTTCCATCTCATATTCTGAACGAAGCAGTGACTGTGGCGCTCATATTGCTGTAACGCGAAATCATGGTTTTCACATGGCAATCTTCATCGCCAAGTTACTTTCATAGTTTAATAAACTCTAATGTTGTATCTCTGAGTGTGTTGATTTCCGCTTTGTATTTTACTAATAATGGTTTCGAATTTTGCCACAGGGGCAGCAATTTAGGGGAAGGAGATGAGTCGATTACATCGACCTCAGTGTTCAACTGATACTCATTTCATCGTCCCCGAAAGGATGAAAGGCAAAGTCGACCTCGGCGGAATTTGAACTCAGAACGGAGCGACAGGTGAAATACCACTGAGTGTTTCATCCAGCGTACTAACGATTATGCCAGCTCGCCGCCATTTTGTATTTTGCTAATAATAATACTTCCGTAGCTAATCTTGGTTTACGGATAGTAGCATTTAGATCTTTTCGACTTAAACTACGTCCTTAAATTTTATTGGAAATTTCTTCACAGATGAAATTTTTTGTGCCAATTACGAAATTTACAGCCATTTTTTGTGAACGAATACTAATGTAAACATGCTATTTATATAATATGCATTAATTTGTATTTGCTAAACTATCTAAATAATTACACACTAAATCAATCTATTGGAATTATCATTTATAAATCCTTAAGTAATAATTATATTATAAAGATTTATTTTCATTTTGTTTTTTTAGAAATTATCAATAAGAACGTTACAAACTTTAAAGATTGAAAGATTTTGTGATTTTTTGCTTATCATATACAAGTTTACTCTTCCAGCCAAAGCGATCTTTAGACTAGCGCTTTTTTTTTTTTTTCGAAATGTAATTACGACAATCACAATAACTTTTTCTTGAGAAATCAATAATAAAGACGTTATGAAATCTTTACAGAAGGAAATATTTAATAAAAGTAAATGAAAGAAAATTTTACGATACCTACAAACTCCAATGAAATTTTCCGATACCTACAAACTCCAAATCCTAAACGCTAACCCTAATCCCTAACTTAAACCCTAAACTAAATTCTAACCTTAACCCTAAACATAATCCTAAGCTTTAAACACTATCTCTAAACCCTAAAATATTTTCAATTGGCTGCTATGGAAACAAAAATAACATCGTCTGCCGGAAAGGATGTCGAGAATGGACAAATCTTATTTGTTAAAATTATAAAAACTGTCAATCTTTTATTGTTAATTTCTTCCCCAAAATAATTGTAATATTCGTAAAGGGTATGAAATCTAAAAGTGAGCTTGAATCTTGCTTGCTTGCAATGTTACCCAGCCAAACTGGCGCATAATGGGAAAATACTATGAATTAAGTTGCCTTTGAAATGTGAATACGAACGGAATAAAACATGTTTCACGTAAATCAGACAAGTGGTTGTTGAGATATTAGAGGTTTTCGGGGATATAAATACCTAAAACGGTGCCTAATGGGAAGATATTCCGAAGATAACATTATCCTGAAAGGAAGAAACTCTACCTTTCGATTAGATACAGTAACTTGATGACGAAAAAATAGGATTTGTTTTTTACAGTAAATGTTTCTATTTTCGCTTTTGTTAAACACAATATTTTAATCATTTAGAAATATTTTTAAATGAATGTGATTTCAAAAATGAAAGTTGTAATATAAATACTGTAAGTATTTATATTTCAGCTTTCTTTAAACAGACAATATTTTAATATTTTTAAAAATTATTTTCAAGTGAATACCATTACAAAAATTTTTTTGGCATATTTTAAAAATATCTTAAAGTGAAAATGACTGCAAAAATACGGTAAATATTTTGTAAAAGACCCATTTGTAACCTCGGTGAGAAATAATTTTTTTCATAGGTTTTTTTCGAGTACATTCAACTTATATCACCTCCAAAGATTTGGTGTTTACGCGTGATTTGGATGTCACATTCGTTGAAAGCATGCGAAATAATCTGGAAAAAAAACCCTGAAAAATCTCCGTTGTTGGGAAACTCAGACTTTCCCGGTGACCCAATAGATAGATAGATAGATAGATAGATAGATAGATAGATAGATAGATAGAATGGATTTTCACACAGATTCTGTCAACCGGACATTGGTTGACATGGGGTTTTAGGAACAGGCACTTGTCCGATGCGCTCCAGAGTCGGATTGAACTAGAAACTACATAGTTACGAAGTAAATTTCTTAAATTTTTCCGGACAAAATTTGTGAACGAATATTTATATTGCTTTCAAATGTTGGCACAAGGCCAACAATTTCGAGGCAGAGGGTAAATCGATTACATCGACCCCAGTGCTCAACTGGTGCTTAATTTATCGAGCCTGAAAGGATAAAAGGCAAAGTAGAACTCGGCGGAGTTTGAACATAGAATGCAGCGACGGACGAAAAACAAAAGAAAAAAAAACATTTTCGTTCGGCATGCTGACGATTCTACCAGCTTGCCGCCTTTAAACGAATATTTATATTGACAATGATAAATGAATGAACCTGGGCACGTTCTCAGAATGTTTGTCTCTATACATCCCTGCTCGTTCCATATACCTTCTTTTACACAGCAAATTATTCTATATTCTATATCCCCCAATAATCCATTGACTGTTAAATGATCGCAGTATATAAAAAGAATTCTGTCACACCACACAAACAATACACAAACAACGACCAGTCAAAGGTCAACCAGTAGCCATGATTGTAAATATTTCACATTATCCATAACTTCATGAAAGTTCTTGCGATACTCGTGCTAATTAAATGGTGAATTTGTCATCCATTATTCAAGTTCTGATTGAATAACTGCGAATATATTCGCACGAAACAT
>NC_068985.1:41595684-41597132 GCF_001194135.2 Octopus bimaculoides
TATATATATATATATATATAATATAATATATATATATATATATAATATAATATATATACATATGCATATATACATACGCATATGTGTATATATATATATGCACACACACACATATATATATATGTGTGTGTGTGTGTGCATATATGGGTACAGGACGTCACAAAACGTAAACAACATGAATTACGTAAACAAATGAGTTGAGTACGCAAACAGCGAGAAAAGCAAATGGAAAACACAAGTAACATAAAGAACGACCCTTCATCAGTTGTCGGCTGTCCATCTACTCCTCATTTCGAGCATTATGCGTCTGTGTGTGTCTACTACATATGTGGAAAATCGGTGTGTGTTTGTTTGTGGCGTTGTTAGCTAACTCCTCCTACATCGTTTTATTGATTTAAATGAAACCTGACACCTGAGTAGAACTCATATCTGGAAACCGCTTGACATACTGAGATTGTTGAAAAATCGATAATACGGCCCCTGGACGGGACTTTTATATCTACCTCATGTAACTAATTTTTTTTAAACCCAAGGGAAATGACCCATAGCACATGTACAATTTTCTTTTAAACACTCAAGGGAAATAATCCTCCATTTCATTGTTTATGTTCGATTACTCTGAATACTAATATTGTGTGGATTCTATTTCTAATTTTTGCAGACAATATCACTTTTATACTTTATTTGACACGTGAGTAGAACTCATATCTGGAAACCTCGTAAATACTTAGATTGTTGAAAAAGAAATCGATAATAGGGCCCTTCCAATGGATCCTTCTATCTACTACATATTACTAATATTTTATTTAAACAACCCAAGGGAAATAACCCATACCACCTGCTGATTTTAGCGAAGTGATCAATATGTGATTCTCACGATCAGCTGACCTAATTCTGCATTTCACTACTCACAGTTTTGAACTGCTAAACATTATTGCACTTCCTTAATTCAAATCTTAAGCCTTAACGACTTCATTCATACATTTCTATACATGCATACTTTTTTGACTGCCCATTACTCCGATAATTCTGAATTTTTACAGATACACTTTTTCCATGACAGTAGATACATTTTTTATTCCACAATGTATCTGTAGTGGCTTCATGCAGGCATAGAGTGGGTTCAATCCTCGATTGCCAAATTTCACTTAACTCTTCAACAGCGCTTTTCTCACGGTAAAGCAATAGTTTTTCTGTGAATGACAGCAGTTATACATTTCCCAAATACCTTCGCTGAGCAGAATAATATCTCGCCAACCTCTCTCACCAACCTCCGACAATCTTTCTCGCCAACCTCCGAAAACCTCTCTCGCCAACCCCCAACAATCTCTCCCTCCTCCAGCTGACAGCTTTTTGTACTTTTTCGTAACGGAGAATACACTTTTGTGGCAGTTATAACGAAATTGCTTTCTTATATCAGAGTAATAAGGAGTTTCAATAGAACATCT
>NC_068985.1:41597335-41598457 GCF_001194135.2 Octopus bimaculoides
GAGAGAGAGAGAGAGAGAGAGAGAGAGAGAGAGAGAGAGAGAGAGAGAGAGAGAGCATAGAAAGTCAAGAAGTATGAGAGGTGAATATATATATTTAACTACTTGATATCCGTAGGATTACGGCCGTTTCGCAGCCTTAATCTTGTACTAATAATTTCAGTGTATAATAAATTATTTTATATGTCTGCACCAAAATGCATGGGACACATTGCGCGGGACAACTGTATAATTACAAATCAACATAGATATAGTAGGCTAGCTCTTCAAATCACGAGAACCTTATGGTTACACCAATGCCGGGTCATTAGAAGAGCTTTTCCGTGATTGCCACTAGATGCCATGGCTCCATATATTGGACTACAAATTTAAACACACGTGCGCGTACGCGTACGCGTACACATACGCGTACACATACATGTTTGTATGTATTAGACATACTGTACATTTTATATATACAGGGCGCAGTGAATAAATTGTCGTCTAAATTACGCAAAAATGAAAATAACTCTGACATCTCATTTTAACAGATATATTTACCAAAATTACATAAAAATATCTTGAAATACTAAAGAGTAAATTTTTCTCCAGACAACTTCGGAATCTCCTACGTCTCTTCTGGTCTCGTTCTTTAAGTTGGTAAATGCAGCCATAATGTGTGTGTATGTATAAAAATATAGATATGATTGTTAGTAAGTAAAAATCAATGCCTACTACTGATATTTGAAATAAGTAGTTTACTCTCTCTCTCTCTCTCTCTCTGCGTGTGAGAAGTGCGAACGAACCAGACACTCCTGATGAGTTGGCAATAACTAGGCGAAACAAGTGTAGCTTTTCTTTCATTCATTCTGCAAACAGATCTCTGTTGCTTCGCCCCACGGTCTATTTACATGGCGAGAGTAAATGTACGGTTATTCAACGTACACATGTAAACTTATTTACAAGTCATCCTCCCCCACATCGCATATACTCCCCCTACATGTATGTGCGCGCGCGAGAGTTATAGTTATATGCAAACGTAGACACACATGAGTATGTGTGGTTGGAGGGGGTTAAGAGAGAAAGAGAGGCGCAGACACAGTGAGCTTAGACAGAGAGCGAATTAAAACACACACACATATATAT
>NC_068985.1:41599799-41602299 GCF_001194135.2 Octopus bimaculoides
CCCACATGCATACTTCCACCTAAACAATCCCCACCACCTACCTCCACCTATATCCTCCATCTAAACCTACCCACCCCTCAACCATTTATCAGATTTCTTTTATTTTTTGATTTCTTTTATTTTTATGTTTCGTTTTGTGTATTTTTGTGCCACACGTGGTAGTCGTCTATTTGTATCAGTACATATACATGCTAGTGTACCCATTCATTATACAAACGGGTACACACACACACTCGTACACACAGAGATTAATACACACATGTGCGCGCACACACACACATGTTCAAACATACGTACGCATGCACACAACTACATTCACATGCGCTCATAAACATACTAACTACTCTCACACATTCAACTCACACGCAAGGAAACATGTGTATGTTTGTAGATACACACACACACACACTCACTCACATAGATCGACAGATCGATTGTTAGATGAACAGAGTGCACACACACACACACACACACGCACACACACACACACACACACACACACACACACGTTTATATGAAGGTATGCATAAATGTATGTATATAGATATGTGTGTGTATATATATATATCTATATATATAGAAACATACATAAACACGCGCACACATGTATGTATGTGTGTGTATGTATGTATGTATGTACGTACATATGTATATATGCAATTGTGCGAATGTATGTATGACAGACATGGTAGCATGGCGAATTTTATAAGTATCACCTTTATGACATGTAATAAACATGCACACACCAGCCCAAAACCCGGACTATCTCAACTTCTCGTTCAGTTACTGCGAAATGCAGCGAAAATAATGAGACTAAAGAACATACAGAATACAGGTCTTCTGGAGCCTTAGTACCATTAATTTTTAGTGATTATCCCGATTATGTAAAGTCAAAACTTCCTTGGATTTCTTGTCACCATTTTGCTAGAATCTACAGGTTTTCGCTGTTCTGCCCCACTTCTTTTCTCTTTTTTTTCGATATATCGTTTCCCCAAACCTCCAATCTTTGTCACCTTATTTGACTTCAAAAATCTTTTTGGAATTAAAATTAAGAGGGCTCATAATATATATACGAATATTTTTCTTCTTGAAGAATTGACTCAAATACGAGGATTTCATAGAGAGACCTAAATAAAAACAGAATTGTCTCAGAAGTATCTTATTCCCCAACCATCATGAAGAATGCCTATTTGATGAAACAAATGTAAAGGTTAAAGGAGTTCTCTTTATGCATTTATTTTGCAAGATTCCTGATTCTTACTTTAGTGTCCATTGTCTGAAATCTTTTGTCGCTCTTCCTGTGACCTCTTCAGCAACTTTCAATCTGACGTGTCTCCTGTTCTGTTTAGTTCATTCTGTCTAAATGTTAGTTATCCTCTCTGCTTATCATCCAATTACCGAATAGGTTAAATATAATTCTCCAACGAATATCCTGCTTGTTCTGCTCTCTATACTTCTACATTCGTTGTCATACTTCTTAGTTCGCATTTTGTGTGTTAAAGAATGGTCCGAATTTGCGCTGCACGCCAGAAGACCTGGCCTAGAAACATAGAATGTTTTTCCTGTAGCATAGAAACATTCCGAGGGCTATCCTGATTTAAAATGCATTCCATTTCTGAGAATAGACCCCCCCCACCTAGGGGATGTGTCTATAAGTCAGGAAAGTGTGCTGATACACTCATAGAAATTGTATTTATTAGTATAGATTAGCCTAAAGTGATAAGATTCTTAAGTTCAAATGTCGTTGGGAAATAATCTTGGAGTGAGGATAATGTGTTGTGTTGTTTTTTGCTTTCCTTCGAGTGTGATGCCCCGTGCTGTACTGAAATGTTGGTCAGCGAAAGGTGGTTAATGATGTGGTTAAGTGTGTCGAAATATTTGACCACAGGTTGGCTCAGAATGCTCAGGACGACATGCAAAAGTACTTGAAACTGCGACCACCCAAGTAGGCTATGGCAAAATTTGAACTCAGTACTCACAGATCGGAAACAAATACCTTAAAGCAGTCGACGTTCTTACAGTTCTGTCAATTTACCGCCTCTGACTGGTCCTTTATTATCAACTCCATCAAGAAGGAGGACAGAGTTGACCTCGGTGGGATTTCTTTGCATGTGAAGCAATGTGTGGTGTTAGCGGACAGTCAGCTTCCTGAAGCAAACAGTTGCATCAGGCCTACATCAACGACGCTTGTCATACATTTGCAACATTATACACTACACATTATACAGTACAAGAAACGAAAGAAGATAGAGAAAAATATTGGTCGATTGAACGACCTCAAATAGGATTATTTAAAAAAAGATAATGGAAGTGGATTAATTGTGGAAGCCGTATAAATAGCAAGTATAAACCAAAAATAAATACCGCATTATAGCACTTGTGAAAAAACTATGAAAAATATCAAGAATTAAGCGTTCAACATTTCTAAATCCGGCAAAGTTCTAACATCATTCTTATGATCTTTTGTAGGCTGTGTTTGTGTGTTTGTGTGTGTGTACAT
>NC_068985.1:41603776-41607949 GCF_001194135.2 Octopus bimaculoides
GTAAACTGAAAGAAGCCTGTCGTATATATGTATATATATATGTATGTGTGTGTATGTTTGTGTGTCTGTGTTTGTCCCCCCAACATCGCTTGACAACCGATGGTGGTGTGTTTACGTCCCCGTAACTTAGCGGTTCGGCAAAAGAAACCGATAGAATAAGTACTAGGTTTACAAAGAATAAGTCCTGGGGTCGATTTGCTCGACTAAAGGCGGTGCTCCAGCATGGCCACAGTCAAATGACTGAAACAAATAAAAGAATAAAAGAATAAAATAATATATATATATATATATATATATATATACATGCATACATACATACACATACATATATATCCTTTAAGTCCGTTTGTGTTGAAACGTTTTTGAGTGTGCTCATAAAAGCTCCCATACTATTTATTCCGGCTACCGCTTATTGTTCACATTTTCCAGAGTAAATTTATGGGAAGGTTATTAGTCTGATGCCGGTATAGCATAGGACGAACTTAGGATGGAAATGTGTTCCATCCAATGTTCTTGCTAATTCATACACACACACACCCACATATATATAGATTATGAGAGGTAATAGTGTCAAGAAGACCGAAAGGTGTCAGGTAATGCTGAGTAAGTGCTATGGACAGGTTCGGTGATTATGCGAATGATGAGTCCAACGTAGGTCATATATCAGCATGCGTAAATATATTTAAAAAAAAAATGAACAGAATGAGATAAATATTGAAGGTTGTGAAAGATTTCAGACCATTTATAAATTGGCTTTACAGCTGTTTCCGGGACATCTGATATATCCCTTCATCGGAGACGGTGTGAGAAAATGGTTAAGCAATAGTTATTCTAGATAAGATATGAAATAGAGAGTGAAGTGGAGGAATGAAAATAGACGTGAGATATGCAGAGATATTGTATCTGCAGTTCCATTATTTAGCCAGAACGGTATACATATAAGATTCCTGGCAGTGGCAGGCAAACCCTACCTTGCGTTGAAAAACATTGCATCCAAAGACTCACTTAAAAAAACCCTCGATTCAATAACAACGTTTACAAACTCTGTGCTTGGAATGACCAATTTTTAATACTATTGGAACTTACTCACAAGGTACAGGAATCTTATATATATACCGTTCTGCCTAAATAATGGAACTGAATATACAATATCCTTGCATATCTTACATCTATTTTCATTCCTCTACTTCACTCTCTATTTCATATCTTATCTAGAATAACTATTGCTTAACCATTTTCTCACACCGGCTCCGATGAAGGGGTATATAAAATATCTCGGAAACAGCTGTAAGACCTTCTGTTTATAAATGTTCTGAAATATTTCACAGCCTTGGATTTTTATCTCATTCTGTTAAATTTATATATATATATATATATATATATATATATATATATATATTCAGTTTTAGAAGAGTTTGTATATCTTTCTTCTTCAAGAGGCAACAGCCAATATGCTCTTCGCCATGTTGCACCAAACATCCCTGTCCCTCATCGACTTTGGGAGGTTCTCAGTTTCATCTTATGTCTCTGCCAATAATATCCATGTAGCTGAGTCTCCTTTGTCCATTACTGGGTTGTTTAAATCACTCAAACATAACATCTGATATGAGTTTTTGTTTACTACGATGGCAATGGCAGGCAAACCCTACCTTGCTTTGAACAACATTGCATCCAAAGACGGGTGTAATGTATCAATAAATCTCTTGCGCCATGTTCTCATGCCATGGGATGTTCTGAGCACGTACGAGACTCATGACGTACCTATATTTTTCATATTCCGCTTATACATTGAACTTGACTTATAATATATTTGTGGGATGGGTTCCATTTTTTTTTTCTTTTGTCGTGAAAATCCCAACCTTTCTTTTTAAAAAAATATTGCCGAAGCAGTAACATAGCCAAGTGAACCAATATCAATAAGTAGATTTTCGAATTTAGAATCTTTGCAGAGAAATTGTTGATTTCCATGTCGTTGTCCATAAATGTTCTCTTTCTCGCCCATTGTGAATAAAACGTTCACATCTGCTGGGCAGATGAATTCCACGGCTGGACAAAATTTTCATTTTCTATTCTAAACAACCGTGTCAATTTTGTTGTTGTTGCTGTTGTGACAGAGGTTGTGGTCGTATTTTAGTAGTAGTAGTAGTAGTAGTAGTAGTAGTAGTAGTAGTAGTAGTTGCTGCTGCTGTTGCTGTTGCTGTTTAAGTTCAGGTCAGCGAGTCAGCAGCCCTGTTTCAGTCGACCTACAATCAAAGACATTTCATCATTGATCAGCACTTTCTTTTACATTATCAGGACTACACTATCCGGTGTGTCTTTCCGCTCTTTTTTTTTAAAGACAGTGAAGTGCTGTTTGCAGGAGATTTAACTGTTATTTCAATTAGTTCAAAGAATCTTTCTCTCTCTCTCTCTTCCTCTTTATCTCCCTTCTTTCCTATCCCCCACCTCTCTCAACAACTCGAAAATTTTGATGGAGATATTCCCTCAACATTTCTTGTGTTGAAACATTGCGCGTGTATTCAAAAACATATCACGTTGAAAACACCGGTTCTCGTACGATCACCGATGTTAAGTAACATCGAGCCTAGTTAGTACTTAAATGACTAACCGCTTTGGAAAACTGGGTGCTATATACATAACTTTTAGCTAAAGGCGACACTCCAGCATCACCTCATCCTCTGGCTGAAGCCATTATGTTATACTAGAAATACTTCAGTGAACTTTTGAGAAGGGGGCTGATGATATATAATACTTTCCACATAAATGCAATATAATCATGGCACCAGCAGACAAAATGGAAAAGGCGTTGCTCCGGAGGCGAGGTTTTTTTTTCCCCACGAGAGTTCCGGACACCAGTAATGAACTCATTAGCATACAGCCAATCAGAGCTGACTTTGACCTTGTTGTCAAGTTAACAAAAGTTGTTGCTGGTGACAGAAACCGCATTGGTGCTGGCAGACCGCTGAAGGATTGTTTAAAAGTGTGAAAAGAAAGGTGCCGTTCAGCTCTCAGATTATGCCTAACAAGAACAAGCCTTATTAAAAGAGAAAAGAAGCATGGTCATTCCATACCCAAGTGACCTTATCTTATCACCCATCACTTATTATGCGCTCATAAATTAGTTTGATATTTGAGCTCTGATTGGCTGTATGCAAATGAGTTCATAACTGAGGTCTGGAACTCCCTTGGGAAAAAATTTCGCGTCTCGGAGAATAGTGAAGGAGATGCACTGGAATAGTCACTCTGACTCACGGGGATCGCACTTGCGGACAGCGATCTCCACCCTGATAGCGGTGAGCAGGGATATGGTCCGGAGGCCAAGAACGCCGGAGGCCAAGAACGCCGGAGGCCAAGAACGCCAGAGGCTTCTCTTCCCAGCTAGAGCCAGCGGGGCTAGACCGAGAGGACGGTAAAAAACCGGACGGTATGACAATTTTCCCGTTCCGTGGTAGTAGGCCCCTCATGTGGGATCTCACATACTGTGACACCTTCTTCAGTTGCAACTTGGTATTGTCAGCTACCGGCCCAGGCTCTGCAGCTCGTCAGGCTGAGAAAAGCAAACTATTATGGTATCGGCCGCTCTCCGATAGGTTTATGGTCGTACCTGTGGCAGCTGAAACCTCCGGTGTTCTTGGCCCTCGGACCACATTCCTGCACACCGCTATTGGAGCAGAGATTGCTGTCTGCAAGTACAAGCCCCGTGAGTTTCCCTCGCTGTCCTACGGAGCAACGCCTTTTCCATTTTGTCTGCTGGTACCATGAGAAATGTTGAACTATGGTAGAAGAAAGTGGCCTTTGTTACGACTAATTATCAACTAAAACACTGTTAGAAAAAAATTCTTTTGGATGCATTTGGGGGGTGAAGGTGGCTAATAACTTCAATATCTCATTTGTTCATGGGCATTTTGAAACTCTCTCTTACTTTTCGATTGCAATAACATAACCTTTGAAATGAGACATATCAAAATGAGGCTGCACTTCCAGGAAATATTAGAATATATTATTTTTTCATTTAGGCGCAGGTTGTATGGTGGGGAAGCTCGCTTTGCAAGCATGTAGTTTCGGCTTCAGTCCCACTGCGCGGCAAGTGTCATCTTTAGGTCTGAGCCAACCAATGCCTTGTGAGTAAATTTAGTTAACGGAAAATGTGTGAAAACCTGTCATATATATATA
>NC_068985.1:41608144-41610940 GCF_001194135.2 Octopus bimaculoides
TGTCACGTTACATAGCGATTCGGCAAAAGGGACGATAAAATAAGTACTAGATTTTAACAAAATAAACAGTGGAGTCGCTTTGTTCCATTAAACACTTCAAGGAGGTGTTCCAGCGTGGCTGCAGTACAATGAATGAAGCAAGTGAAGGAAAATGTAAGCAAAATGTTTCTCCATCAATATCAGTCGATGTTGGCTCCTCCAGACGATTTTGGTATAACATGTTGGTTTCAAATGTTGGCATGAGGCCAGTAATATCGGGACAGGGGCTAAATCGATAACATCAATCCCCAGCACTTGAATGGTATTTAGTTTACCGACCTCGCAAAGGATGCAAGTCAAAGTGGACCTTGGCTGAATTTGAGCTTAGGACGTCAAGACGGACGAAATGCCGCTCGACATTTTGCCCAGCATGCTAACGATTCTGCCAGCCCGCCGCCCTAACATATTCAGATATTGTTGACTTCTTGAGAACAAGATTCCTTACTCGTAAGATGTATGTTCCCTTTTAAAGACATGCTTTATTTATTTATTTACTTATTTATTTATCTTTCATTTTTTATCTTTTACTTGTTTCAGTCATAAGATTGCAACCATGCAGAAGGCACCGCCTTGAAGAATTTTTAGTCGAAAGAAACAAGTTTTCTTTTTTTTTTTTTTTTTTTTGTTAAACTCCGTACTTATTCCGTCAGTCATTTTGGCCGAACCGCTAAGTTACGGAGACGTAAACATGCCAACACCGGTTGTCAAGTGGTGGTGAGAGACAGACACAAACATGAAGACACACATACACACACACAAACACGCGCGCGCGCACTCACATTCATACGCACTCCCACCACCACCACACACATGCATGTATATATACGGCGGGCTTCTTTCAGTGTTCGTCTACCAAATCCACTCACAAGGCTTTAGTCTACCTGTGGCTATAACAGCAGAGACTTGCCCAAATTGCCACGAGTGGCACTGAACCTGGAGCCATGTAGTTGGGAAGCAAGCTTCTTACAACACAGCCTTGCCTTTATTTATTTGATGCTACTGTTCCTGTCAGTATGCTAACGCTAGCTCAATTATAAGTCCGTTCATTCCTCTCTCGAGATGGGGTTGACAGATATTAGTATTTCTGATAGTTACCAGTTGATGTCAGGATTTTGCAGATTAAAACTAAAGACCAGTCAAGTACAACAGTCATCAACTGCATCACGGTCACTAGTTTGTTGGGGGTCTATAAAAATAATAGGCATTAGGCCCTATCTCTCTTCCCTTGATTAACTTATAAATCTGTACCGGTATTACGAATGTTATGTGGAGATACTGTACATACGATCTTCACATGGCATTTGTAACATACGTATGTGGTTGTCTACTCATGTAGAGTCTGACCACCTCTTGTACTTACGACTTAGATCCATCATGGCGTCTGGATGTGGCTTTTTTAAACCAGATATTGTATTGAAGACACCCATATAAATTGCATATCTGATTTGGACCACCAAGAGCTGCAGTTAAGCTCTGATCTTTATGGATTTAAAAATGTCTTTTGAAGCCTCTGTTAGATTTGCAGACCTTATCGCATACACGGCATTGAGAGGTGTGCACATATATTAAGACAGAGTAGAGTAGTGGATAAAGGTTCGTTTTTCATGGATCCGCCAATGAGATCTGAGCCCAGCAAAAGAAAGGCATGGTCTGTCACAAACCGTGCACACAAAGAGGTCACTGAGATACACCTTCTCGATCGCAACATCCTTCTTTAAATCTCTATTGTAACATACATACATCTCTCTCTCGCTCCTTCTCTCTCGCTCCTTCTCTCTCGCTCCCTCTCTCTCGCTCCCCCATCTCTCTCTCTTCACACACACATATATATATAATTATATGGATATAATTATAATTAAGGGTACTGAGAAACAGCACCTACACGATAGAAATAGAGGTCATATGACTCGAAAACCGCATGATTTTTTAATACTTCATTAGTACAGGTTGAAAGCGAGGTAAATGAATAAAAAAGATTTGGCAAAATTGTTAAGGTTAATTCTAGATTGAACGATTTCTGGTTTAGTAATATAAAAGTTACTTTACCTTCGTCAGTAGAATATACCAAAACGTGCATAAATGCAAATATATATACATACTCATACAAATACAATCGTATATGCACGAATACATATATATATTCACACGTATACACGAGGCAAATCCCATTCTTCATCTCAACCACGCGCGTATTTGATCAAAATAATACCGCAGTGAATATAATAATCGGAATGAATAAATATAACATATATATATGTATGTGTGTGTGTATACAATTAAGGATAAATTCATTACAAAAATAACGATCTTATCAGTGACCAGGATGTAATAAAAACCATAAAGGTAAGAATTAATATAGATATATAATTATGTAGATATATAATTATATAATTATACAGATATAATTATAATTAAGGGTATTGAGAAACAGCACATACAAGCTAGAAATAGAGGTCAAATGACTCTAAAACCACATAATTTTTTTTACACTCCATTAGCACGGGTTGGAAGCGAGGTAAATGAATAAAAAAGATTTGGCAAAATTTTTAAGGTTAATTCTAGATCGAACGATTTCTGGTTTGGTAATATAAAAATTACTTTACCTTCGTTAGCAGAATATGCCAAAACGTACATAAACGCAAATAAATATATATATATGTGTATATGTGTACACACACATACACACACATACATATATATATATGTATATACATATATATACATATATATATATATATATATATATATATATATATA
>NC_068985.1:41610950-41613316 GCF_001194135.2 Octopus bimaculoides
AATAAAAAAGATTTGGCAAAATTTTTAAGGTTAATTCTAGATCGAACGATTTCTGGTTTGGTAATATAAAAATTACTTTACCTTCGTTAGCAGAATATGCCAAAACGTACATAAACGCAAATAAATATATATATATGTGTATATGTGTACACACACATACACACACAAATATTATGTTGTTGAGGTTATAGTGGTTTTAATATTGGTACAAATTCACACACTTGTCTATCAGGCTAGTCATGTACATGACAAATAATCTGTATTGATTACTTGACACTGCAGGATATACGCATTATCAGCCACATGAGAACACAGCCTTTTTAGTAACCTTCCGACAATATTACACCTTTGTGTAATATATTTTCATCAATATTTATGTATCTGTTGCACTGTGAAACTAGCGAGGCAAATATAAGTGTTAATCTTTTCCGTTTCGTTTTTCGTTTATCTGTGTTCAACTATCACGCATTAAGATTTTTTTTTTGGGGGGGGGGGGTCAAATTCTGCTAGAAATGTAATTCAACTGCAGCGCTCTCTACCGACTAAACATAAAGAATGGAGACATTTCGAATTGTAGTCCTGAATATATTCCTAGAATGACAAGATGGTCACAACTGAAATGTGTTTAATCATTGGGTCTGTTTGATCGACGCTGACATGCTACAGAACAATAAGTTAGTTTTAAACAAGATACTGTCTTCGAAAGTAAAATGTCAAAAATCCTGCTGGAAAGACACGAATTGCCAGATCACTCAACTTCACCTTAAATAATATGGAAAAAAATCTTTCAGCTATTTTCAAAAGGCATTTATAAATCGGTTTAGTAGATAATGACGACAGAAAGAAAATTGTAAATACCAAAATTCAGATATACGTTGGAATAAAGAAATTTGTGAAGGCACATGGCTCAGTAGTTAGAGCGTCGGGCTCACAATCATGAGGTAGTGATTTCAGGACCGGGCTATGTGTTGTGTTCTTGATCTAGACATTTTATTTCACGTTGCTCCAGTTCACTCATCTGTAGAAATGAATTGTGATGTCACTGGAGCTAAGCTGTATCGGCCTGATAACATCAGTAGCGTAGAGACGGGAGACTGGTGGTCTTCCATAAACAATCTTGCCTGAACTTGTGCCTCGAAGGGGAACTTTCTAGGGGCAATCCCATAGTCATTCATGACCGAAATGGTCTTTTTTTTTAGGAATTTATATAGCAAAGAATCAACCAGCTCGTAGTTCAGTTGACTTTGCTGATCCCAAGTCAGATCTAATCAGGCAAATCAAAGCTGTTCCAACCGTGACAATCTGGTCTTTTTTTCCATTGGAATACCCCTACTCATAGTTTAGCTGGCTTTCTTGATCTCCAGCTCAGAAGTAGGATGTGATTTGAGAGAGATTTATTGACTGTTTCTGCGAATGCGCGTGGCTTGGCTCTTAGAGTAAACGGCTCACGATCGTAAGGTCATGAAGTCGAATCCCGGTGGCACGTTGTGTGCTAGATAGAGCAAGACACTTTATTTCACGTTGCTCCAGTTCATTAAGCTGGCAAAAAATTAGATGTACCTGTAATTCAAAGGGCTAGCCTTGTCACATTCTGTATCACGCTGAATTTTCCTGAGAGCTACGTTAAGGATACGTATGTCTGTGGCGTGTTCAGCCTCTTGCACGTTAATTTTACGAGAAGGCTGTTCCGTTGATCAGATCAAATGAAACTCACGTCGTCGTAATCGATGGAGTACCAGTCTATTGACCATTTCTAGAACGTCCAGTATTATGAGGCTCCCACATTGATACATTTAACGGTTATGTTCCATCTTGTCGTTGGTGGGGGGATCAGTGATTTTGTTCTTGCTGTTGTCTAGATCCATTCGAATGAATCGCAAAACTATACAAAATTTTACTACCCTTTATATATACTCAAGTATTTTGCTACCCTTTATATATACTCAAGTATTTGATATTAGCATTTCAAAGTTCGTTTCGACATTTTTCATTTTTTGCCGACTGAAACTGCGTCTGCGCAGTGGATTTTGAAAAAATTATAACATATATCTAGGAGACATGTGCGTTTTGCCTTTTGTCGCTTAGTTATACGTTAATTCTTTGACGGCTGGTTACTGAAGAGAATTTGCCTAGTAAATTATTTTTATTTACTAAAAAAATTTTTAAACCTATAGGTCTAACCGTTAAAAATAAGGTAAAAGTCTTTATTTTTTCTTCCCTTTCAAATGTTTTAACTTTTTTGTAGTTTTCGGTCATTTTTGAGTGTCTTCCAGCGTGTAGAAATTGCCAGTTATTAATTTCTCTTATATTTTATATTGAATATGTTTATATAGATACACACACACACACACACACACACACACACA
>NC_068985.1:41617920-41620420 GCF_001194135.2 Octopus bimaculoides
CCAACACTACCACCACCACCAACGTCATACCCTCGTTCGCTACCACCATCACCACCACCACTACTACCATTACCACCACTACCACCACTACCACCACCACTACTACCATTACCACCACTACCAACGTCATATTCTCGTTCGCTACCATCACCACCACCACCACCACCACCACCACCACCACTAACACCAAAAATGTGTCGGCTAAAGATCAGAGAAATAGGTTCTGTTACTGTTATTGTCGCTCTGTTTTGTTCCAGCTCTTGTGTGCAAGAATATACTGGGTCTTGTTGTTGCTGTTGTTGATGTTGTTGTTGTCGATGTTACCCGGCATTTAAACCTCCACGCTGGGTTGCTAGCCTCAAAGAGCAATTAGAGACCATTCTCAGAAGAAGAGTACATCAAAGTTCGTCAGTTTAGCATCAGTGAGGGTATGTAGGTGTCGAGGGCTTTACGTGATAATAGGGAGTAGGGAAGGGCAGGCGGTAAGGTTCTTGGAAACGAACTTAAAACTCTTTCTCTCTCTCTCCCTCTCTCTCCCCCTCTCTCTCGCTCGCTCTCTCTCTCTCTCTCTCTCTCTCTCGCTCTCTCTAAGGTGTTTGGATCTTGAATTTTGCGAAGAACAGAAAAATGTGTGTAATACATACATACATACATACATACATACATACATACATACATACATACGTACACTCATACATACATACATGCGTATATATATATGTGTGTGTGTATTTATCTCTCTCTCTATATATATATATATATGTGTGTGTGTGTATATATATATATATATATATATATATATATATATACATACATATATATACATATATGTATATATATATATATACTAAATAGATAGATAATTAGATAGATAGATAGATAGATAGATAGATAGATAGATAGATAGATAGATAGATAGATAAACAAAAAGAAAACAAAAATATAAACAGAGGTATATCCTATTTATACATATGTACATACATATCTACATACACATATGTTGTTTTTTGTTTTTTGTTCTGTGTGTATCAAAAATATCGCTATCAATCTGGAGTAATAATTTGTAGTTTTGAAATCAGTAGTTCTTTGACTGCTATTTCTGAATTCTCAGTATGTTGGAGAAGCAGGTTACTGTCAATCCCTATATATTTATGATTACACATATGTATGTGTATATACACTATATACTATATATACACACAGATACACGAGTATATATTCTGTGTCTATGTCCATCCATCCATCTATACATATATATATCCATACATACATATATCCAAACATGCATATATATATATATATGCATACATACATACATACATACATACATACATACATACATACATACATACATACATACATACATACATACATATATAAATTTGTGTGTGTGTGTGTGTTAGTTCGAGGCATTTTCTTAATGGGAGTGCTCTACAACTAATAAGAAATTAGTTGGACCTATGAACGACATCCGTGTGAAATAAATAGACAGAAATAATATATGTGGAATATACTTTTATAAAACACCTATGCATCGGTGACCTTGTAGGACTGTCTAGTTGTTTTTTTCTGACTGGTTGTTTCTTCAGCCAATCAAAAAAGAGACAGTTTTCCGTGAAACCATAAATTGCGAGTGATATATGTATAAAGCATACAAGCACTCACACACACACACACACACACACACACACACACACACACACACACACACACACACACACATTTCTTTTGTTCGCATTTGTCTTTCATGCTCGCTTGTTTCTGCCTCAGCAGCTTATGTTGCTGACGTCAAATTGAAGATTATCGTAGGTATCGAAATTCTGGTGATATTTAGTCGATAGCCAATGTGGGATTGAATATGTCCTCGTCTATTATGTATGTGTTTTCCGTTTATTCTGTATGTTCTTTTGTCGTCCGCCTGTGCCAGGTTTGACTTATGCGTGAAGGTTTGACTTTCTTTGTTAATCTTAGATATCTCATTTGCTATTTCCTTTAATCGTGATTCATTGTAACCGCTATTTCCTTTAATCGTGATTCACTGTAACCAGTAATCCCCTATGTCAGTACAAATCCATTTTATCCTTAAAAATTGGGATTCCGAATTTGACCGAATTATACGATGTAGATGATCGGAGCGGCGGTGGAGTTAAATGTCGGATGACGTGGGCTTGCAAAATAACTCTGTCACTATTCTACCTCCAGAAAATTGGAGTTTTGTATTAAAAAATTCAACACTAATTTTTGAAAAACTAGACGTAAATTTTATGTTCGACTTAAAGGCATACTTTTTAACATGATAGTCACAGAAATGCAAGAAGTCAATTCCCAGACAAAAAAGACGTCTTCAATGAACCGTAAGCAGAGTATTGGTTCGTGACTATGCAAGGATCTGAATGTTTTCAATAACTGTGTCTCGAGTTTCGTCATGAGGACATTAGCGAAATTAACTGCCATGTGGGTATCCATGGCGCAATCCCTCGTCTGGTGGTAAAATTTTGGT
>NC_068985.1:41621831-41624331 GCF_001194135.2 Octopus bimaculoides
GCTGCCGCCGCCGCCACCACCACCACCACCACCACCACCACTACCATACACAGCAGCACCAAAAAATTTGTTGGGGAAAACATTAAAGGAGTGTTTGTATTAATGTTTAATCTTAAAATAACTAGTAGAGCGTTTTAAGTGAATAATGATACTTTGTTTCGACGAGTCAAGACGAGCATTGAGCTAATGTGTGTTGTATACACACACACACACACACACACACACACACACATACACACACACACAAATTTCTTTTTTGTATTTGGTTTGCAAGATTCTTTATGTGAATTCGTGTGTTGAAGCATTTTTTATTGTGTTTGGGGAGAGTCATTCTCTTTTAGTGTCTTATTACTTAACACACTCACCGGTTCGATTTAATGCATGATATTACACTTTGAAATGCACTGTAAGATTTCATGGCAGTACATGCACAGTTCGGGCAGAGGTGCATTGGAAATAATAATCGTGTACGTGTGCAACGCATACAAAAGCAGGATACACTGGAAGATACAAGCAGAGATTAAATCAATTTAAATGCAGGATATTATACTTTGAAATGCACTGTAAGGTTTCATGGCAGCACACAGTGCAGGCAGAGAAGCATAGAAAAAAAACAAAAAAACAGGCTGGAGTAATAATTGGAAATAAGCAAATGAAAAAGAAGAAAAAAAGCAGGCAGGTGTAACAAACAAATAGGCAGAGATACATCAACAAACACACATATACGAATACATTTAATCAAGATTTGAAAATCTTGCAAGGTATTGTAATAACTTTTCGATAAAAGATCGCACTTTTGGTATCTTCTCCACCACATAAATTCGCAGAGGTAGGAGTCAATCATAGAACGGTAAATTGCAGAGGCTATATAATTTGGCTGCAGTCATACTTCCAAATACAAAAAATAAAATACAACAGGCAAGTAAATAAAAGCTGGTGAAAATTAAGCAAAAGTAGAATAAAACAGAGTGGTGAAAATAATTACAGGCAATAAGCAAAAATATCCAAAAACACAGCAACCAAGCTGAAGAACAAACCGAATAAACCACACGAGGTTGAAAAATGAATTTACTACAGATGACCCGGAAGTTGTTGCTCTTCCATTACTTTCGCAAACAGCAGTAACTTTCTTCAGCTGTGTACACGTCATTGATTGGTTAAAATTACCCAAATACGACAACTTTAACACGAAATAACTTCTAAAATACAAAATTTTGTAAAAAAACGTTAAGAGTAAACCGTATTCTATGTGACACATTGAACCAGTATTCGAAGTTTCAAACTATTTAGTTTTAAAAAATTAATTTTAAAAAATCTGTGACTGAGATTGAAAAGATCATATATTTATATTATATATTAGCTATAGACAAATAAGGAGTGGTTATGTGGTAAGTAGCTTTCTTACCAACCACATGGCTCCCGGTTCACTCCCACTGCGTGGCACCTTGGGCAAGTGTCTACTACTATATCCTCACGCCGACCAAAGCCCTGTGAGTAGATTAAATCTTTTGAATATTATTTATGTAACGCAACGCACTCCTTAATTTTATATTTACACACACACACATACACATATATTTATATATATATTCGACGGGCTTCTTTCAGTTTCCGTCTACCAAATCCACTCACAAGGCTTTGGTCGGCCCGAGGCTATAGTAGTAGACACTCGCCCAAGGTTCCACGCAGTGGGACTGAACCCGGAACCATATGGTTGGTAAGCAAGCTACTTACAAGTGGGGGGAAGCATGTATATCCGACAACGGAGACTTCGGCTATTTGTGATCTTTCGTGGTATTAATTTATTACCTATCCTGATCCTTTTTTCTTTTTTACCCTTTTGACCCGAAGTGCCTGGCCTGATCTGACCATGTTTCCCTATTCTTCACCCTTTTAACCTGGTTGCTCTTAACTAGTCTCTATAGAAGACCCATCAACTAACACCCACAAATATTTTCCTCGGATTGAAGCCAATGACTTCGGCTACAATGTAATTAAAAGATTTCTATAGACGTATCATTTTGACAGAGGAAACAGCAGTTGCATTTTTTCGGAAAAAAAAAGACAGCAAAAGAAAAAAATCTTCTGGTTATACCACAAGAAGCAAACTCTTGTCATTGACGTTTTTATCATCTTATCATCTTCTAGTATGAAGTTCTTATAGTGGAGGTAGATTGCACACTAAAATCCAGATGTACAAATCGACTTCATACTAAAATGTAAATGGCGACGTAGATCGCACGCTAAAGAAGCATCGGATCCTTTTTGATACATAATCTGCTAAATGAGAGTTGAGCTGGAGCTAAATAACAACAAAAGCAAAAGCAACATCAGTGTTAACGACTAAACATCGAAGACATTAATGTAGGAGTGGCTGTGTGGTAAGTAGCTTGCTTACCAACCACATGGTCCCGGATTCAGTCCCACTGCGTGGCATCTTGGGCAAGTGTCTTCTACTATAGCCTCGGGCCGACCAAAGCCTTGTGAGTGGATTTGGTAG
>NC_068985.1:41628713-41629445 GCF_001194135.2 Octopus bimaculoides
ATTATAATAATAATAATAATAATAATAATAATAATAATAATAATAATAGGGATAAAATCCAAAATTATAGGTAAAAACTCAATTAAAATCAATTTATTAAAAATCAAAATTAAGTTTCACAGTATAAAATATATATAAATATATAGTTTTAGAGAAAAGAACCAAGGTTCATATGTGACTGGATTTTCATCGATGAATTCATGAACCTTGGTTCTTTTCCCTAAAACTATATATATATATATGTAAATTTATAACACAAGAAGATGGAATGAACAGACTTTACAGATCACAACAATTGTTTCGGAGCAGTGGTAACAGCCGTAAGTTGCTAAGTTTTCCATATACCATCGCATAAATTATCTTATAAATATTTACATGAATAGATATGATCCGGCTAGAGCTCCGTAACGATCCTGCTGTATAATGGCATATGGTAGAACCGCATAGAAGGTTATTACACAGATGCTATTAAGTGATATGATATTAAGTATATATTCAAAGCGAGGTTAAGCTACTGCCACGCTTGGCATGTGAGTGCATACCACCGAAGAGATCCAATCAGTTCAAAATCACGTGGTCTGGTGGTCTCAAAACTGCGATGGGAGGAGTTATCACCCGCTTGCAATAAACATCAAGTGCGGCGCACTGCATAAAACAACTAGAGGAGATATATATGCATATATTATGTATATGAATAAGTGTATATATATATATATATATATATATATATAT
>NC_068985.1:41630096-41631416 GCF_001194135.2 Octopus bimaculoides
GGATATAAACAAACGAACACCAGTTGTCAAGCGATGAGTGGGTGGGGGTGGACACAAACACAAAGATATGCGCACACGCATGCACCTACATTCATACATACGTGCGCATGCACAAACACACACATACATGCATATATACATACACGAGGGGCTTCTTTCAGTTTCCATCTACCAAATCCACAAGCCTTTAGCTGGTCCAGAACAATAGTAGAAGGCACTTACCCACGGTGCCATGCAGTTGGACTGAACCTAGAACGATGCGATTGTGGAAGCAAACTTCTTACCATACAGCCATTTCTACGCCTATATGTTATTTTATTTTTTTTTTGAAAAACAAACAAACAAGAAAAAAAACAAAAAGCGCACAACACTAATTATGATGATATTTCTGATGATGGCGAATGGAGTCATATCAGGTGACATGAGGGTAACAGAGATGGCGGTGGTATGTATGGATATGATGAGAATGACGCTGATATTAGTGGTTGTGGTGCGCTAATTGTAGTGTGAAGACTCTTGCTCACTGCCATGAAGATGTTACTGATGGTGATGGTAACCATACCATTGTTCTTGAAAGTGCATGTGATATGATTGATGGTGGTGGTAATCGGAGCTGACGGCGGTCGGGGAGGTGCATGGGCGTGGTCTCGTTGAACACTGCTGGTTAAGAAGCATATGGCAATATTTCAGACGCTGTATGTGTGTATGTGCCTGTAGCTTAGTGTGAGTGTACGCAAGTTTTATGTCTACGTATGTATATGTATTTATATCAACTTCATGTACATACGTCTCTATTATTGTTTCATCCATGTTGTTTTTATTGCTGTTACAATCAACGTTGGTGCTAGTGTTGTTGTTGTTGTTGTTGTTGCTGCCGTTAATGTTAATGCACTGCCATTGTTTGTGCTGCTGTTGTTGTATCGTTATCGTTGCTTTTGTTGTTGTTGTTGTTGTTGGTTATAACGAAAATGCTAATTTTATTGTTGGTTCTGCTGCTGCTGTTGTTGTTGTTATTGTTGTTGATGTTGTTGTTAAAGCTGGTGCTATTGTTGCTGTTGTTCCTCTTAATGCTGTTGCGGTTATCATTATAAAATTCCTGACTGTAGCACTTAAAATTATTCAATTAAGATAATCTGCGGTTCTTATCTTAAATATTCCAATAAGCCAGCCCACCGTCCGCCAAAAAAAAAAGCAGATCTCTTTAAAAATATACAAATATATATAAATATATATAACATGTATGTATGTATGTATGTACGTATGTATGTGTGTGTGTGTGTGTGTGTGTGTGTGTGTGTGTGTGTGTGTGTGTGTGTGTGT
>NC_068985.1:41631636-41633728 GCF_001194135.2 Octopus bimaculoides
GAATATAAAATAATTAAATAGCCCAAAAATTCAAGAAAACACCCCCCAAATTTTTCCAGTATTTAATGTACACGTTTTGTTTTATTTTTTTGTAATCTTTCCCGTTGAATTTTTTTTCTTTGGTAAAGAACTCTAAGCTTGTTTATTATTTTTTTTCTTTGGTAAAGAACACTAAACTTGTTTATAATTTTTTTCTTTATTGTCTCATATGGATAGTCTCTGGAATTGGTAGACTTAATTATTGTTCTGCATCGGCTTGAATCAGATATGGTAAATGAAAAAAAAAAAAGGCAAAAAATGTAAGATGGCGTGACATGAGATGAAGTAGAGATTAATGCTACGACAGGGAGGGCCTTCTTCGCCGACGAATCACCCCGCCTGAAATATTAGCTGCTTACTCCATGTCTTGAAATGCATAACATCTTTACCTCTCTTTTGTCTTAATATTATAGTTTCAAGCAAACTTGCTGTTAGGAATTCAGATTGTATATTTCGTGAATTGAGAATTTTGAGCACGTTAGGTAAGTGTTCTTCAGAAAATGTTGATACCAACGAACGTCTTGGAATTAAAACTCGCAGCTAAGCTTTTAACTATATAGTTTATTCATTTTTATGCAGGTAAGTGTGCTTAATGAAGCTTCCTGTGCGAAAAGCATAATTTCATTAACGAATGAAAGTCGAACGACTTATCTGAATTTTCAAAGAAATTCAGGTTCATCTAGTCATTTGAACATTCTTGAAGAAATATAGAAAGGTTAAATCTAAGTTAAAGCAGGTAGAGAAATTCCAAATATATGAATTTTACATTTCATTTCGACTGAGATTTTGAAGAATCTATAAAAATCGATTTTTAAATGTCTGATAAATACATATGAATAAAGCTGGAGAATTGGAAACGGTTCTTTTGCAATTACCGTTCAACATCTAGATAGCTGGGTAGAAATATCGATCACATAATTTCTCTCCACCGGAAGAGTAAGTCGTACACTCGCAATATATTTACAAGGAATACCTGCTCAAGAAATTTCCTTCTCACCAAAGTTTGCCGAACGAAGAAGCTTAGACAGGCCGAAACCCGAAAGATATCTGGTGTCCAGAAATTTAACAGTGCAGAATCTAGGGTATTTAACTGTAAAATGCCGAATGTATAACCAATTTCATATGAAAAGTGAGTGAAATAAGTAATACAAAACTGTACTGTATGACATTATTGGCCTAATCATCATATATGCTTATGTGTGTAAGAAAATACAGGTGGATCAGTTAAGTATGATTTTATTCAACATATCCCCCTCTTAGATTCACATACTTATTGCAGCAGTCACTGGGTTTTTTTTCTAAGCCCTGTAAAAGGACTCAGAAGGTTGAGCCTCCAAACACGCCTTTCGCGATACCCATAAAGTCAGGAATTTTTCAGTACTCCCTTGTATGTATGTATGTATGTATGTATGCGTTATGGCGAGTATCATGACACCCAGAAATTGCAGGAAGTCGAAAGGTATCGTTCGTGAGTTCGTGGAGTCGCAGGAAATTGTTGAGAAGTTGTTATAAAAATTATAAAAGTATGTATGTATGTATGTATGTATGTAAAACTGGTAAACAATTCAAGTTGTTATAAAAATGTCCTGTTTTCACCTTAATGCCTTGATCAATGCGTCTAATGAATAATTTACTGATCCAACATTTAAAGATGTCGGATTTCCAAAGCAACCTTGCTATAAGAATTCTACTTTAGAATTCCATATGAGAGAGGAGAATATTTTTTTAAAGTTTAAAAACTCTACTTTAACTTTTTATATATTTTCGAAAATAAAAAAAAGCAAAACTTTGATGCTCTGCAAAGCTGTTTGGGTGTAGAAGGAATTCAGAAAAAGTGCCTATACAATCGTTGATTAATCCATAAATAAATACAAACAAAATGTAAAATATTTACCCCACAATTCTATTTATAATGCTTTTTTATTTACCTATAGAAAAAAAGAAAAATCTATTTGTATATATCAATATGTATGTATAGTTGTATATGTGTATGTATATGTGTGTGTGTGTGTGTGTGTGTGTGTGTGTGTGTGTGTGTGTGTGTGTGTGTGTG
>NC_068985.1:41633944-41634664 GCF_001194135.2 Octopus bimaculoides
ATACAAGTATACATACACACATGTATACATACATACATACATACATACATGCTTGCATACATATATATATATGTACATACAATCGCGCAGATAGAATGATAGCTAGATAGATATTGTTATATATGTGTAGATATATATTCATATATAGATAGATAGATATACATAGATAGATAGATAAATAGACAGACAGACAGACAGACAGACAGATAGATAGATAGATAGATAGATAGATAGATAGATAGATAGATAGATACACATGCACAACGTACTTTCACACAGTTTCTGTCTACCGTATATACTCAAAAGACATTGGTTGTCCCGGGTCATTCTTCGAAGAGGGATTGAACCCGAAACTACGTGGCTGCAAAGCGAACTTCTCATTCACACAGTCATGCCTGTGTATATGTGTGTGTGTGTGTTTGTATGTATGTATATCTAGTTTCTTATCTCTCTCTCTCTCTATCTATCTATCTCTCTCTTTCTCTTCATCTATAGTGATTTCACTGAATTATTGATCGTCAGCAGCAGTCAGCCAAACACTGAATGCCGAACCGAAAATCGGCCAAACCGATATAAATTAGCGCCGGCTAAACAGCCAATGATATCGGTAAAAGTTTTTAGTATTTCTCGCCTACACAAGATAATTTCTCAGTACGTTTACCGCAGTCTACGGCGTTCTAAATAATGCATCCAAATGTTTGATTAGATGTACTAATTAAC
>NC_068985.1:41635151-41637232 GCF_001194135.2 Octopus bimaculoides
ATATACTTATATGCATGCATATCTATGTATGTATGTAATTCCGGAAAATTGGAATTGAGTGAAAAACGGAAGTTCAAAAATTCTTCAGATATTACAGGAAATTGATGGAGTTAACAGAATTCTAGATAAATGATGGTAATATGTCAAGATACCAGAAAAATCCCTAAAATATTGAGCGGTTGCCTTAAATTGCAGAAATTAAATGTTTGATGGAAAATAGAGATAGCTGTTTGGCAGAATTTCAAAATGACTGGCATTAGAAAATGATCTTGTCTAATGGGGTTTGAAGTTTGGTGAGAAAAAGACGGACAATATGATGATGTTTACCAGTTAATAATGAGGCTCATTGAAATTCCCACACAGCGTCGACAACTGTCGTATTTTACCAGAAATTACGAGAAATATACTGAGATTTTTGAAAAATTAGTAGAAAATTTGTGAAACAGAAGATTATTAGAATTTTAAGGATGTTGGTGGGAATACGGCGAAGTCCCGGAAGTTAATTGATATTTCAGAAATCGACAAAAAAAATTGTGAAAATCGTTGGTGTTTGGACCAGATATTAAAAACTTTTATAGGAGGTTGGTAGAATGAAGTTGACGGATATTAATGGAGGTGTATTGAAGTTTTTTTTTTTTGAAATTGAAGGAAATATACTAAAACTAACACTACTTGATATAGATTTCCGATTCTTGCCGGAAATATGGAAACTGAAGGAGATTGTCCAAAATTGCACGAAAATGGGGGTTGATAGAAAATAACAAGGTGAGACGGAGATTGTCGGTAAATAACGATATTTGTCGAAAATGAACGCTAATGACTTGGTTTGATAGACATTGGTGGATATTGCCACAGTTTGCCATGGGTTGTGCAAATTGTCGAAGATTATTTGCTTTTGAGAATAATTTATGAGACTACTAGACGTAAAGATATAGTACGAATATTCTGTACATAAGGAAACTCATACAAAATTTATAGATATTGATGGAAAAAAAATTGAATAAATAGACGGAACTATAGATGGAACTATCACATATATATATATATATTAATATATATATATATATATATCTTTTAATTGTTACAGTCATTGGATTGCAGCCATGCTGGGGCATCACCCCCTTCAATGGTTTAATTGAACAATTCAACCTCAGTAATTATTTTCAAATCTGGCATTTATTCAATTGGTAACGTTTGCCGAACCGCTAAGTTCCGGGGACGTAAAGAAGCCAACATCTGTTGTCAAGTGGTGGTGGTGGAGGACATACACAAGCACAAATACACATAAGCAACGATACACAGACACTGACACGCAATCACACACACACGCGTGCGAGCGCGCACACACACACATACACATACACACACATGCTTGCACATATATGAGCACAAACCAAAGCGGTAAAAATAGCACGAAAAGTTCACATCTGTCTGACGATCGGTTGCGTGAAACTCTGAGTAACAGTTTGTAAAATTTTTCGGCTTCAAATGAACAATACACACGTGTATGTGTACTAAATAAATCAGTACTTACATGCAGTGTGCTTTACAACCGCAATCAGCTAGAGTAACGCAGTCTGCTAAGTAAACCCTAACTTTTTTTTATTAAAAAGAAGAATTGATTTAATCGACTTCAGTACATAAATGCTACTATATTTTAGCGACTCTCGAAAGTATGAAAAGTAATCTTGATTTTGGCGAGATTTGAGCTCGGAGCGAAATCGCCTTGTAATTATATAGTAGAAATCATTTTGACCAACATTCAAACACCTCTACTAATCTACCGTGGTAAAATCAGTATCACTAAGCCAGAACTACAATCCTCATGGTGATGTGACGGCACTGCCATTACCAAGACTAGCACAACCACCATTAACAACATCACCACCTTCCTATCAGAGCATATAACACTCTTCAACCAGGGTCCTGACGCTAGCTTATTTGAGGTTCACATTTGACGCTGCTAATTACAAACAGACTCGTTCTGACTGTTTTCTGGCCTCGTTTTCCTCCTGTGTGTTTCATAAACCGCGGAAGCACACACACACACACACACACACACACACACACACACACACACA